>NC_067492.1:54394410-54694410 GCF_947179515.1 Apodemus sylvaticus | reverse complement strand
GACATTGCATTCACTGGACTGTAGTGTCAGCAGTGAATTGAATGTGAATGGTATAACATAAGATCTGATAGCAAACATTTCAAGAATATTACGATTGTGATTTCACCAAAATGAGTGCCCAAAAATTGGAAGTGGCAAAAGAAAGAAAAGGCTAGCAAGATTTATTTAGTAATGGAAACCCCAAGGAACTCTCTAAATAAGGAAAAACTGTGCTTTAAGAAAAGGTAGTATGTCATCCAAGATCCTCCATTTAAATAACAATTTCCTACTCTCAATCATGGCTTATTTGCTAGAGCTACAGTATAAGTTCAGGTCTTTTTTTCCAGGAAACTATGACTATGATCTGTGTTTTCCCAACAGTAAAAAGTAAAGAAAAGTCTATTTTAGTACATTCGTGAGCTTACAGCTGTGTTTGATGATGAAGGGTGTTCAGGATGCCTGATGTGATATGTTAGGCAAACCCAGGAGGCATTATTTAGCTATGGCCCCTACCAGGAACAATAGAAATAATGACCAGTGGGAAATAACACTTTGATTCAAGTGCCAGGGTCTATGGAAAAGGTTACATTAAAGAAACTTACATATAGTATAAGAGACTTTTAGTCATGAGCCAATGGTTTCTATTTCTTCCCTGTGTTTTCTTATTAACAGGCCAGCAACTTATTTCAGCCATTTCACTCCTGGACATATACGCAGACACCTCCATGCCATACCATAGAGATAATCATTCTGTGTTTATTGCTGCTCTATCACTATAGCAAGGAGATAGAGCAAACTAAGATATCTGACAATAGATAAGTAGACAGTACAAATCTGCCTGCAAGCAAAATAAAGTATTATCTATTTCCAAAGAAAAATAAAATCACAAAATTTCCAAGAATCACAGATGGATGCAATACAGTGTACAATATTAAGGTTCCTCAATCTCAGAAAGAAAAGCCTACACATTCTCCACATGTGCAGATTCAACCACAGAATGTGCACATGTAGATAAGTAAACAAATGTATGTGAAAGGAAGAAAAGCTTACACACCCCCTACATAATCCAACTGCATAATGTATATGTGCAGATAAGTAAATAAATATATATGTAAGTATGGGATAATATTTAGAAAGCAGACAAAGAAAGAATACTAAAATAAGACAAAAGGTTTACAGAGAAGTGTCCACATGTGAAGTGTAGTTTGTAGAGGTTCTTTGAGTGCTCTCTCAAGATATGAAACATTCTCAATGCAAAATAAGCCCTTCAATGGACACTGTCTACATGTGATTCCAGGGGAAGCTGTTATCTTATTGGGCGAACTGAGTCTTAAATTCTGTTTTTCATTGACTATTTCTGTGGGAAGGAGTTCTTCATAGGTAATACTAAATTTATTTAATTTATCCTTTAGACAAGAATTATAGATATTCAAATTACAGAGTGTGAACATTGTTAGAAGTGTGCTCAAAATGTCATAATTTTGAGAATTCCTGGGAATACAGATTTATTGTTTCTAAATCTCAAAGAGTGACATGTCAGGAATTTGAAAACACTGAGAAACTTGTCTGTTACTTTTTTTTTAACCGTATGTTATAATTGTAAACTGTGTCACTGCTGATGAATAAATGCACTGTTTTAATATTTTAAAAAGACCTGAAACTTGCTGGAAAGAGATTCAGTGTCAAAAAATTGGAAGAATACAAGACGAATACAAGGTAAGACATGGACGCATGGCAGGATGAAGAGGGAGAGAGGATGGATGAGTGGGCCTCTTCTTTGAGAAAGTTTCTTCATTTTCCCAACATGCAGCGATGCCTTCTATATTGACAGTAGATTCGGGCAAGCCAAGGCTGGATCTGTGAGTGTGGTTTTTACAGAGCTGCCATTAACAATGCATCTTATGGTTATAAAGCATTGAGCAAGTTGAGTGTTAAGAGTAACTTCACCTCCAAATTCTAAAGTGATTACTTAGCAGCCATATTCCTATGTACTGAGGAGCAGTCATACCAGTTGCACATATGAAAATATTCCATCTACTTTCTTGAAAAGCTAGCCTTTCACTGTGGTTAAGATACTCTCCCCACCTTCACAATCTCTCCTTCTCTCCTGGAATCTTTAGATCTTGTCAGTAAGTAAAGCCCCATTCTGTTCTCAGTTAGTTATTAGGATTTTTCTTAAGCCCCAGCTGGCATTCTTGGCCCTTCTGACTCTCAATCTCCTATGTAGTCAAGGGCAAAACACTGTACCCTTCTCTTCTGAATTTTCTAGCTCTTAGCTTTCCTGTTTTCTGGTCAAGATGCTTGGGCCCCTATCTCTGCATCTGATTGTGAGGGTAAGCTCTGCTCTGTGAGTCTTCAGTGTCATTGTCATTTGCTTTCCTTCCCTGCTCTGTGTTCTAGCAGACATAATCTAATCTGTGTTATGTGACAAGACCAATTAGTCTCGCCCACTCAGCAGCCTTCTGTCCCTCCCCCTCAGCTGCTCTCCTCTTGGCACTCCACCTCTTTTAGGAAGTGAAGCTGGGAGCCAACTTTCCTAGCAGAATTCATTAGATGAATATGCAGGTCCAGATTGCATAAACGCTCACATCCTCCAATGGGACTGAAACTCAAGTTTTCTGACTTGTCTCATGTTTATATTTGTCAGGAGATTTCTAGCCACAGAATTTCTTCACCAACTAGGAAGATGTATGGGCAAGATGAGGGGACATGGGAAGTCCAGAATTGGTCTAAATAAAATACAACAAAGAGAAGCAGGTATCACCACTCTTTTTTGACTATGCTAACTTATTATCTAGAGTCTTTTGCAAACAGAAATCTGCTGACGTGTCAGGTGGAGGTAGCTGCAGGGTCTTGGTGATAGATGACACAAGTCATTAACAATCCAAGGGTCAAGTAAGTCGCCCCCAATCAGAACACAGGGCCCAAAGGCAAGGCATAGAAACACAGAACAGCAGGTGGTATGCAGTTTTGATTAGTACTATTATTACATGACCAGATTGGAGCCACCAAAGCTGGGTACAGAAGGTACCAGGAAAATCTGGCCCATCTGAATATTGTGAGTTCAAAGATAGAAATGCTTAAGGTTATTTCATTTGGCTTCTGCTATCAGAAGCAATTTTACATCTACAAACACACACACACACACACACACACACACATTGTTATTTTCATGACTTCTAAAGGAAAAATGAGTGCTATGTAATAAATTGCTGTACTAATTAATTGTAGTAATTGATTGATGGCTGATAGGCTAAAGTTCACAGCTAATGACTATAAATACAATCCCACATTATCTGACAGAAATGTCAGAAGTAATTATCTCTGGAAGAACAGTCAAAGTAGAACATGAGCTATTTATTTTTCAATCAATGAACATTAACAAAATCAATGTTTTTTTTAATAAATCCTGTTTTTCTGATTTCATTAGGACAATATTGCTCCCACCCCATCCTCTAACATCAGAGGTAGGTTGCCTCAAAGGATATTGTCACATTTCCTCCTAAATCTACAAATACAAGATGAGAAAAAAAAAGAGGTAGAGGAAGGATCTAGAAAATAAACACTTGTCTAAACAATAAAAATCTAATAAACCTTTTTGTATTTGAGCTCCCAGATAACATAATAGTATTTTGTATATTCTGGGTTTTTTGTATAATACAGTAAATTTGAACTACAGAGTTTCTTGTCATCTGTTGCCAAAACACTGCTAACAGTACATTCCATGGTATTTAATGAAACGTCTCAGCCCCTCTCCTTCTGATATAAAAACCAACCCAATTACAGACTCTTTGACCTACAATGGTGTCCTGCCTGCAAGATAAGCTAGTCCAATGGTGCCACAAAGCTTGTGGGAGGAACCAACCAATGTCTGATTTGACCTCATATCCACTCCACAAGCTAGAACCCATACTCAACAGTGATTTTGTGACCAGGAACCAAAGGCTAGATAACCCACGTATCTAGTGTAAAATCAAATAATACTGGTCTACTAAAAGAATATTGCAATAAAATGACTCCTAACAATAAAATGCTATACTCACAGTTGTTTGCTTTCTCCTGGGCCATCATCAGAGACGTTTCCTCCAGTTACAGATGAGAACAAATGCAAGGCCCCAGAAACACAATATGCAGAGTGTGAGAGATCTTGGAAACCCAGCTTTGAACAGGATGTTTCCACCAAATCCTTCCCTATTAGAGCATAGGGATCCCAGCATAAGAGGAGGTAGAATGAATGTAAGAGCCAGAGGAAGCCCCAGGGAGTGGGGAGGCCTGGCAGGGGTAGAGGATGGGGGCCTGCTCTTGGAGACAGGCAGGGAGGGGGAGTAGGGGAAGGGCAGAGGAATGGGATGAGGGTGGGATAAGGGTGGGATGGGCAGAGCAAAGGGGGAACGACTGTACTGTAAAAGAGGATTAAGGATGAATCATCATCATCATCATCATCATCATCATCATCATCATCATCATAAACAAAAGAACCATAGGAGATGAAGGACACAAAGGAAACAAGGCCCCCTGAAGCAAGGAGATCAATGCGCATGCTAGCTGCAGAAACTGAGGCAGCACCCACAACCTGCACAGGTTTGCACCAAATGGGGTCCTAGAGCTGAAAAGAAGCAGACATGTAACTCAGAAACAATCTATGTGTGACAACCACTTGTAAATGAAATTTTTGTTTTCTCCAAGGGACTCTCCCTGGGGAAACAAGCTTCTTAAAGGTAGGCCACATGCCCATCAGTAGATCTTTACAGGAAACAAAATCACTGGCATCCTTGGAGGTTCCTTGTCTCACAATGTCATGTCTTGGCTTAAATTTTCTTTAATTTAATTTTAACAATTCAATGTATATATACATATATCATATAAATATATGTAAATTATATGAAATATACAATAAATATATGTATTATTTATTTCTTCTCTCTTTACTTTTATGGAATTCCTCAATGCAAATGAGTGAGTCTCTGAATCTGTATCTATTTCTTGTGCCTTTTATTGGGCTCTTTTCTTCCACTTGTTTGTATTGTCCTAGTCTGATGTATTATTTTTTGTTTTATGTTCATACATTTCATTTTATTTCATTTATTATTGTCCCTGAGAATTCTACTTGTTTTCTAATAAAAGACAGAGAGAGGGTAGATCCAGATGGGAGGGGAGGGAGGAGGCTCCTGGAAGGGGTAGAGGGAGGGGAAACTAATGAGGGTTTACTACGTGAAAAAATATCCATTTTAAATAAAGCAAAAAAGAAAAAACAAATCACTTATACACAAATATGCATATATTTAGGAAACTATAAACTGTCTGGTAGTATGATCAAATTACTCCACTTATCTAGAACTTTCTCTGGGTTAGTACTGGAATTACATATCTTGCAATAAATACCTGTCTGCCCCAGAGTAATACAGGCAGTGAGTCATCTGGCTGGGGGAAGACAAATATGGAACTGGGAATGATGGTTGCTTCTAGAAGGAAGAGACCAGAAACCAGACACATTTGCACTAAGTTTTCTAAGCAAGATTCTTATTACAGGGTGAAGGAATACATATGGTCAGGTTTAGAATGAGGAAACCAAAGAATAAAACTATATTTGAAAGAGTAAAAAAAATGTTCATTTTAACTCATTAAAATTAAAATATAATTGTGTGACTTCCCCTTTCCTTCGTCTAACCCCTCTCTTGTACCCCTACTCACTTTCAAACGGATAGCCTCTTTGATTGTTTATATTATTAATGATAATAATATATTATATATGAACAAATATAAAACTATATGTACTTACAGTATAAGTTTTAATAATACTGAATATGTAAACGGGATTTAAGATCCATTTTCTTTATTAAACTCTTATTATGTCAAAAATCTTACTGTCTTAACTCTGAAACAAACCATCAATTACACTGATCTGATCAATACTTAATGCATTCTTATATTACAGAAGAAATTTCTGCTGCTCAGTGTGTTAGGATCCTTATACCTACCTTTGAAACATCATGTAAGTGAATAGACTGAAATTCCAGACAATGAAGATGATATTCTTCAAACCAAGTCAATGGAAATTTCATATTCTGATATTGGGACCTCAAAAGCAAGACGACAACAGGGACCCTGCAGAGCAGCTACAGCTGACTGGAATCTGTCCAGTCCCAGTTGGGGACTCATAGCCAACATCATGCCTGTTTAGAAGAAGTAAGCAATGAGGGAGAATGAGAGGACCCCAAATAGTGCAGATCTAATATTAGCTCTGCTAGTCTAGACCTGTCATCCCTAATCTGATTCTCCAAATACTTTTGCAGGGAACCTTTGTTAGAAATATTACTGCGCTACTGGGACTTAAACGCTGCTTTCATATGAGTGGTCTACTTAGTGCAAGGCAATATGTATACACAGGCCTCTCAACGGCAGATTTTTTTCATTTCTTTGTTCTGTTTTTGTGTATACTGACAACAGAAAGAAAGATGTCAGAAAGAATTAGTGAGAAATTAAAGGAGAACTAGGGGAAAGGCAGGAAAGGAGTGTGCGTAGGGTGCAGAGGAATGAGAAGGGAACAGTTGGGAGTAGGAGTGGACCATTGGGGAAGAAGAGTAGGAGGGCAGGAAGAGGAAAGATGACATGTGGTATGCATGTGACGGTAGTGTGTACAGTATGAGACTATCGGAGAATTTAAACAGCGGTAACAGAACGATAACAAAACTAAGTGATAACTTAAAAATACACATAGATACACACGTGCGCGCCCACACACACACACACACACACACACACATGCACACACACACAGCTGAATCTCTTCTTCCACCAGAGTTTTAATGTCTCCGTGAGTTGGTTCCATGTGTGTATGTAGGATTCTATATAAACGCTGCATATGTGTACCATTGTGCTACTGTTGGACATTGAAGTTATTTGTAGTGCTTTGCTCTTACAAACAACACTGTGCTGGGCCCCTGCAGGCAGCCTTAGAAACAGTCTTATTGTGTTATTGAATAAATTATAGTGGGTTCTTTTTTAAAGAGGTCTAAGTATTAATCCATATTGAAATGATTTCCTCTGTGAAGTTATATAGCCCCTGAACTTTTGTTTTATGTATTTTTCTACACAGTTTGGTTTTTATAATGTGATAGGGAACTTTTTGATTTTCAGTTTTTAATTAGTCTATTTTACCCTCCACTATATCTTATATGTATGTTTTAGCTTATGTCTCTTGGCAATTTCTCCACCAGAGCCTGTGGTTTTATTTTTTCTTAGAGATTTATACATTTCTTGGAAATTTAATCTACCTGTTCTGTTCTTCAGATATGTTTCCTTCCCTCCAAATTTATTGACCATCCAAATTTATTATCTGTACTATATAAAAGTAGCAGTGATTAACACTTTTCAAATATTTTGGTACCAATACTGTCTATATCTTTTTAAGTAGTTTCTTTAATAGTAAGAGGCATGTTACTGTTACTGTTACTTTCACTTTACTCTGAATGAGACTGAGGTTAATTGGTAACAGAGCTTGCTCCTACATTAGTCAGCAACACAAGGACGTATGAAATTCATTATCTTCAGGCAAATTCTTAAATAGGGCCCTCAGGTCTAAATGCTTAAGTGGTCCTCTGTATGACTTCCTATGACAGAACATTCAATAGTATTAGAAACCTACGCTGTTGTCCACCATTTTTTTGCTGTTGGTGTTGACTGTTAATAAAGTAAGGGAAGTACAATTTAGTGTAAGTCTCAAGCTACCATCAATGGGACTGCAAGGCGAAAGTCTGGAATCTTTGCTTGATGGATGAAACCAGCTCACAGTGACACTACATAATGTCACATAAATCCTCTGATGCTGCTTTTCTTCCTCATCATTTCTAGGTGCTACTATTGTCTGAACCCAAGGGGGGAAAAAAAAACAAGAAATAACAGAGGCCACTGACATGGTCTTACATAGTCATGGATCAGGTGGAAAATGGACTTGAATATTTCTATCAGTCTCCATTTTCTAGTCATATGCAGGACACAGAGTAGGGTCAGAATAGAACACACACTAGGACCAGAACAAAAGGCAAATGATAGTTTTGAGAGACAAAAACAAAACAAAACACAAAACAAAACAAAAGAAGCCTGTAATTAACGTTGTGTGTGCATACTTCATTATTCAGGTAGGAAAATGAATTATCTATAAGACCCCTCCTTATTTCTTTACTGGACCAAGTTCTACTTAACAGGCAACCAAGAGTGGTATTGGGTACCTTCATGCGCATGATTGAAATTAGCTACCTATCTGGAAGATACTATTCAACTGACAACTGAAGCTTGGGAGTTGGTTTCCTCAATGTCCCACAATGTGTATTTGCTTCTCTGTGAGCTTAGGCAAAGTCTTCCAAATGGATGTATAGGATTATTCCTTTTTCCATGGTCCTAATTAATACTCATATTGATATTATTGATGTGGTAAGGAGTCTAAAACAAATGAGCAAAAAATTTAAGCTTTTCTTTGCTTAGCTCTACTTTTAATTTTTTTTAAAAATTAAAATATACAATGCATAAGTCTTCTTGAGGTATATGAATCTTGCCTTGATATGAGATGACTATTTTATTGTTTTGACTCTCTTTCTCCCTCTCCCTCTCCACCATCCCCCCTCTCTCCACACACACACATGCACACATACGCACACATACGCGCGTGCGCGCGCACACACACACACACACTAAACATACAAACTTTTCTCTGGTGATTAAGACTGATCTTTACAAGCTAGGCACATGCTTTTAATCCCAGGACTCAGGAGGCAGAGGCAGGCAGATCTCTGAGTTTGAGGCCAGCCTGGCCTACAGGCAAGCAGCAGGACAGCAGGGCTACACAGAAAAAGCTTACCTTGAAAACAAAGAAACAAAAGATCCAAACAATAGCCAAACACTGATTGTTTAGTTCTTAAACCTACTGGATCATTAATATCTTGGGTAGAGCTAGGGATTGATCTTATGTTCTAGCCATGAATTACAGCCCAGCAAACACTAGACTATTCTGTGCCTGTTACTCACTATGATTTTGCCCAAATATTTAATTGACCTCAACTGTTGTCTTTAACAGTAAATTTCAAATAGTTAGTTTCAAATTGTATGTCTTCCTGGTTCTTTTTTTCTTAGTTTCTCCCCAAGAAAGACTTGTTCTTTGTGGTACATTTGGGGGAGTAGATATTGTTAGCTGGTTTTGTAATTACAGAGGAGCAACCCGTGATACATTCTTAACTCATAAACCAACCAAACCTGCTGTCATTAAGCATAATTTAAATGGTGGGGTAAAAATGTTCAATTGTGGATATATTTATTTTTGAAGTAGTCTATGGGTATCTGAAGCCAAAACAATTTGGGATTCTAGGTAGTGGATGTTTATGGCTTTTCAAAATAGTCTAGGAATAAATGTTCTACTGAAGTACAGTTATTATTGCTAACAAAATGTGCATTATCTAATATTCTTTTATGCCTGTAAACATAATAAATATAATTTCTCCCATAATTTGAAAGAAACAACCTTAATAGTTGCAGAGATCAGCTCAGTACTAGCAGTAAGAAAAACAGACATGAGAATACATGGTGATGTCATGAGTTACAAGTGCAAGTCTTAATAACAACGACAAAACAAAACAAAAAGGACAGCACATACACAAACACACCAAAAATTTAGCTTAAAAATATCATTTTTATGGAAAAAGTCAATTTATGAATTATCTCTTGGGTTGATTCTGATTTAAACTCTTGGCACAACCATGAATAACACAGGCTTTAATGCTGTCTCTGCTGGTTTGTCATGAACTCACACGCATTGGATGCTTATGGAGTTAGTTCCAACTCCCATGGAAGTGCTGAGCTTCTCAGTACAACACGGACACTGACATTGAGAGCATTAATTTGTTTCTGAAGCTTGTACAATTGGCAGATAAGCACATTGTCTAGTTAGAGTACTCTGATAGTGCCAGGAGGTGCTGTGTTTGTGGAGAGCATGGGGACAGAAAGGAAGGAAGAACACTCAAAATTCAGGACCCAATAAGAATCTAGAAATACTGATTTTTAAAGTATTTTATTTCTATGCTATCTGAAGTTTTTTATTCTGAAGTTTTTCCTTGGTACATTAAAGATGAATTATATAATGCAATCACAAAGATTTAGTGTCTATATCATGTTATATAATGGTTTGTTCCAGAAAGATTTACTGGTTAAATGCTAAAATGTTAGATAGTGTTTTTACCCAGGGAACTGCACATTGTATCATCATTATTTGGCTACACATAATACTTTAAAAAATAATTTTCATGACATCTAAGGTTATAGGGGCAGTCTTTAAAGACTCACAATATTAGATTCTTTTCCAAAATTAATACTGCCACTTTTGCAACCATACATATTATAGTTATTAGACATTTAAAGAATGGATTCAGTGTACATGTTCAGTCAATGATATCATGCTTTCTTTTTTTTTGTAAATTTATTATTTCAGAATTTTGAAGCCAGAGAGGGTTGAGTTTAAACCTTGACCTAGTGACTATTCACTTTGTATATAGTTCATTTTCCTTGTCTAAGTGATAGGCAGTCTCTCATGGGAGCACCCATTCTCGGCAGCATCTGTTTTCCTGGTGGGAAACTGCATTCCTATGGCGTGAGGGACGCACAATCACTGCCTGAAATTTTGAGAACAGACTTCCTGTCTGGAGGAAAAGGCACCACAAACATCCTGCTGTGTATGAACACCTATGATCTAGGTCAGACCTTCAAAGTGTGTATCAGCTGCTCAAGAGTTTACCTTCTGACTTCCTGCCTTCTTCCCTTCTCAGAGTCTAGACAAGGCACGGTTTTAGGTATCTCAGATGCTGCTTGGGTCTTCTTATCTCAGAGAAATGAGTTGTAGTGAGGCCTCCTATGTCTCTCCTCTTTATATCCACTGCCATAACGTTACCAGAAGCCCTTGAGAAATTGACTATTAAGATATTTTTCCTAATTATTTTTTTCTGCCACAGATTTCTCATGCTTCCATGTCCACAATTTACTGCTCATTTCTTTCCACATTGGAAGAATATTCATACGTTTAAATTGGCAAGGAATTCTACTCAGAATTCTAGAATTTATTTTTCTAGCTTTGTACATGGTTTTAATTAAAATTTCCTCATACTAATGAAAAATAACAATATCTATGTTCTCCAAGTACTAATGGCAGTCAATCCTGGGAACCGAGCATAGTGCTACGTGTTTTCTGGGCATCATCTGGATCCTAAACCAGCTGTGTCTACTGATACTCGTCGTTTATATGTAACAGTTACAGAGAATGTGAGCGATTATATAATCTCCTCAAAACTACATAGAAGATGATAGATAACTATTGTCTAATAATCATGACATGATTAACATGAATGCCTGGAGCAAATGAATAGAAAGGACAGTGCCTTAGAGACTTAGCCAGCAAAGGAAGTGGTTTTAAGATTATACAAATAAGGCTTGGGTTTGGAATTCGAAAAAATAAGTGTTTAGATTTTCCATTTAAAATAAAAGCATGAGAAGCCAAGTAGTAATCAAATTCTCAATAGACAGGGAATGAAAACAGATGTGCCCTACCCAGACAGAGAGAGAGAGAGAGAGAGAAAGAGAGAGAGAGAGAGAGGAGCTGTGTTTCCTAATGGAGTTATGCTTGAAGATTCTGGAGTTGGGGAGTTGTGTGTACAGTATATTTTGGTTTACTGATATTAGATGGGAAGTATGAATTAGCTACTAACAACAAATATTTGGAGAATATTCAGGAAGTCTTTAATGTAGGAAAAAGTATCTGAATAAGTCAGTGGCCAGAATATTTGGAGATAGTAAGGGACACTCAGAAGTAGCTGTGGAATGTCAGAGAGTAGGGGTTTGAGAAAATAAAAAGTCAAAGATTCACTCAATAGAACACAAAGCCTACTAGATAAACGATCCAGCTGCATACCCTCTGTTCACAGTGGCGAAAGCAGCTGTTGAGCATGGAGAGCCCTGATCCTGCACCCCAGAACGCTAGCAGCATGGCTTTCTGAGCACAACCCAACATTCCCAGTCAATATTTATGAAGAATTCTTTGTAAGATTCTAATACAGTGAAATGAAGATGTCACAGTTCTAACACAGGAAGTGACGCTGTGGCTCATCTCCTGTGTCCCCACAGGTAAGCTGTCCCTTGTAGAGTTTCTCAGAGAGACTGTCCTTCCCACAGTGCCACAAGAATGCTGCATCACATTTTCTGATTCCAGAATTAAAAACATCTAGATTAAAGTTTATCTCACCAGCATCTTGCCAGAGCAATAAAAGTATATTCTGGAAAAATATGTTTTGAAAGCATTTATTTAGCTGTAATGTTTTAAAATTCTAGGATTTGGCAGAAGGCCAATGAGCTTCTTATATCTGTTATGCTTATGAACAAGAATAAAATGATATGCACATAGATTATATCATTTTTCAAGTAAAAAGAATATAGCTATGGATCCCTATAATCACCCCCAAATAAGATAGAGCTGTTTGAGATTTGATGCTCTAGCATTTTCTAAGTGGTACCCAGTGGTAAAAAGTGAAATATTTCCCACTTTTCTTCAAACACTCCTCACAAAGCAAGACTATATGGTATTTATGCCCAGCAAAACAATAGCTGAAGTATTGAGGATGAATCCAGGTACATAATTCTGAATGTTTGTCCTAAAGGGAATTTGGAGCTTTTTCCTCCCCACTTATTAGGAAGGCCACATGGAAGGAAAGGGTGATTTAATAATCTGAGCAAAAAATAAAGCAGAAGATAATATTATGCCTTCCTGTGAGCAGGTAACTTTGAGATTTCTTTTCCTTTTTGTTAAAAACCATACTCATTCTTACAAGACTTTTAAAAGCAAAGAAGGAGGCTTGATTTTATACTCAGATAGTTTATGTCTTCCTACTGTTCAAACAAAACTCCTTCTGCAGTACGTCTCCAACTCCTATCAGATAGGAATTGTAGGGCTAGGAGGGCTGTAGTTTTCTAAACGAAGACTCTAGAAGAAGCTGAAGCAGCCATGGGAAACAGCAACCTTTAGCAGAGACTCATCTGAGCTTAGTGCTAATGTTAGAGATGCTGTTATGACCAGACTTTTCCAGTACATTTACTTAAATTTTCATGATAAACATGCTTACATATACATATGCACATACACACACAGTTTGTGGGTTACATTCTCTGTGCTTAGACATATGAAGGAAAATAGAAAAGTGTGGGCTGGCTGCAAAGAAAGATGCTGACACCTTAAAATACACAGGAGGAAAATATGTACACAGTGAAAATGAAGGGGGCAGGGTGCACAGGTTCTTGGACCTTTTTTAGTGAGGCTTCAGGAAGTTCTCTCCAGATTCACAGTGAGGTTTCTGTCTTGTCAGCACTTTTATTTGTATTGGACTTTATGACAGGTCTAAGAATAATAAATAATTTATAAGTTGCAATAATGGCCTACAATATTTCTGGAGGATTTAAAAAATTCTTTTCCAATAATTCATTTGATAAACTCTTGAGTTCTCTTCTCTAGAACACTGCACACAGTGCAGCTCCATTTTAGGGCTGTCTATCAACGGGCAGCGGCGAGTCGTTACCACTCAAGCCCTCACTTGTTGTGGATCCCTTTCTTGTTCCCTTCTATTTTTTCCCTTTAAGTAGCATGGATTTTTTTTTTTTTTTTGTGGTTGTAATCTGATTCTTTACAATGCAAAACAAAATCACAAGAGGAAAAAGTTAACCGTTAAGGCTCTCAAGGGAAATGTTTTATTTTTTTTTTCATAACAACCATCACACTTGCAATATAATTGGATAAATAATTTTATCAGTCGCCCATACCTCTGAATGTGAGTACATGTGGTAGTTTGACTGCTATACTACAAAAAACGGGATGGTAAAGCACAATAGCATCTCCACATATATTCTTTAGGAGTAATATTGTCCTTTTTTCTTATTGACAATTTCCAGAGTACATATTCTTAATGAACTGCCCTGGCCATTTACAAAAATGAGTCCAGTGTGTAAAATTTCACCTTTGTTCTCTTTTACAAGTGTTATGGGGGCAAATCTTTATCCCTAAGTAGTGGGTAGGATCTCAGAAATGGCTCTTTATTCCCGAAAGATGGGCCTGCTGTCTTTAATGATTAAGGGCATTCTCATATTACACCCTCAGCACATGTAAGGCTATGGGGACATGCTTCTAAAAGTCGAACACGAGGTGCATTACATGAATCATGGTTCCTGTTCTTTCCTGAAACTCTTAGTAAATAAAGATCAAATTCATAAAATGGGATGTGGCTGTTTGGCTGCAGACCTTGGATTTTGCATTTGTAAGGTAAAAGAGTTTTTCTTATGGATGAAAAGGTTAGAGAAAACAAGAAAGGAGACAGATAGAAATGGGGACTACAGAGCAAGACTCCCAGTGATCACAGAGACATGGGAGAGCTAAAGATGAAGAAATTTAAGAAGACAGTTGAGCTGATTGCTAGGTTCTTCCAAAAGACAACCTTGGAGTTCTTCTGAAGTCAATGTGCATTTCAGTCTCATTACACTCCAGGGATGAAACACACCTATCAAATGTTTCTGCACCTCCCTGGGAAGAGGTATTCTTTATTTTATTCTCAATGGGATCTGTATGTATTCTGAACATTTTCAAATCCTGCACCTAAGTCTTAAAGGCACAGCTGTGAACCTACAGCATACTTCCTCAACTCCAGGAATGACGATTACTGAGATATGTGCTACTGGGCAGTTGCTTTTCACATATGCAAACAAAGTCAACATTCTTCTCTTTACTAACCAACTTTCAATCTCTTGGCAGCTACTGAGAATCAGATGATAGCAATGTCTGAAGAGTTCATTGACCTGATGTAGAGGTCCTTTCAGTTATTTAGGAGCAGGGAGAAATGACCTTGAAATTGCATCAATAGGATCAGAGAGGCAAATGCCAAGAGTAAGAAAAGATTTGTGAACAAATTCTGTGAGTTTTGTTTCTTCATTGTTCTAAAAATATAATCATCAATACACAAATACGATATACTTCAAGGGATTCTCAATAAATATTATCTTTAAACAAAACTATAAGTTTAATAGTCTGTTTTCAGTGGATAACCAATATTTATAAACCAACCTGAACAAAACTTACTCTTGAGTGATACATTTTCCACATTTTGGGATGACGTTTTTCCGTTCTTGAGCAGATCTTATTATCTTAGTGACTTGAATCCATGCCGTTAAAAAATGAAGGTCTTTGCCTCTGAGTTCCTTCAGTTGATTTATGCCCCCTCATTTTTTTCATCATGCTACACTGTCCCCAGCAATAACAGTGTCTGATTTGGGCTTGATCAGTACAACGGGCTTTCTCTTACTTCTTAGTCAAATCTACATAGGATTCATGATGAGTGTGAAAGCTCTAGCAAACTCTACTGTTAAGTGGTGCTCTTCAATCAAAACAAGTTACTCCTCAAGTAAGCCTAGAAGGCGATGGGGACCACTGGACCTTCTGTCATATTCTGTGTTTAACAACTGTGATCATCACTGACCACAATTCATTGATGTTTGAAAAGAGCCGCTGGAAATGGAGTGTTAATTCTTTTCTGTGCCTCACATCCTTAGTTTATAAGCAAATGGCCATTTACACTGAACAGCTATGGGAATAGACTAATACATCATCCTCAACTTGTTACCCACTCTCTAATTCCAGATCTTAATTGCTGCCGTTGAAGAGTAGAAGAGACGGAAAACAAAATGTGGTCATTCTTTGAGGTAGCGTTATGATACTCGAGGTAAAGAAAAGGCAAGGTATTTTCAGATTAACTTTTCAGCTCACATTTTTTATATTGTCTTGACAAACCAATGAAGATTCACAATTATATAATGTATGTTTACTGTGTTTTCTTTATTTAGGAAAATACCACACAGATAAATTTCAGTTTAGGTCCTGGGATGGTCTTAGGACTCATTTTCCTAAGTTTTTGAATGTAGGAACTGTACAATGAAAGCCAAAATATGGGCTGATAGTACAGGAAAGTATCAATTAGTTTAGGAAAACTTTCAATTACAGTAGCTTTGTGCAAGGTGAAACATCATAGGCAAAAAATAAGCCCTCTGATAGTCTGAGTAATGTAGACTTCTCTCCACAGGTCATACTTAAGGAGAGACAAGCAGTAGAGCTGTCTTCAATCTTCCATAGCACTGCAAACTTGGTGCTGCTGGTAATGACTTTAAAATGGGATTTTTGATGCTTTCTGTTAGCCTCGGAAACGTCATCATAATTAAGATTCAAGGCTGCACTCAGAGATCACTTAATCAAAGATTATGGTTGAAAAGGTCTCACTGATATGGATGACATAAGTCGTTCAGAGGCTCCATCAAAGATGCCACCTTAAATAACACTCTGATTAACTCTGAAAGAAATAGATCAACCAGACAGAGGGAGAGGACCCCTTGAAGGAACACTAAGAAGTAGGGTGTGCTCTTGTTGAAATGTTGACCTTTATTTTAAGAATAAATGCTAAAATGTAACAGTAGAGCATAAAGCAAGCAGGGAAGGAGTCAGGACAGGAAAAGAAGAATGAGCCCAGAGCTGTAGGAATTCACTGCTCTTTTCCATCCTGTATGCTGCAGCCTCCTCCAGCCTGAACTGGGAGGCTTGGGACATCACTTTACTTAACTGTATCCTAATTTAAGTCTTCAGTCTAGAGAGAGAGAAAACACCTTACCTCAGTCTCACAGAAGGAGAAGATATCAGGAAGAAAACAGGCTGGGAACAGAGCCTGCAGTTTGCTTCAGTAATTTAAAAACAAAACTCAGGACTTTGAGGGATTCATTTCTCCTTATTCGCTTTCCTCATTTTTTTTTATGAGTATGAATGTAAAACACCCACATCCCATAATGAATATGAGTGAAGTTTGAACATTGATGTACACGGGAAATTAAAAGTTTAATCTACTGTTCTCCATCCTAAAGGAATATAGCCACAAAATGAAACACAAGGACATCCTGCTGAACTCATGGGTCAGTGCCTTGCTCAGCTGTCATCAGAGAAGCCTCCTCCTGCAGTAGATGGGAAGACACACAGACAGGGAACTGGATAATGTCTCAGAGAACTCTGCAGAAAACGAGGAAGACAGATTGTATGAGGCAGAGGGGGTAAGTGACATGAAGAAAGGAAGTCTTTCTAGACCCAAGCAGGGCCGATTGACACACAACACCACAGAGAGCGTAGCAGCACGCTCAGGGCAAGCACAGGGTACAGCTAGATGGACTCCCATTGTTGAGATCAAACACGAGCAAATGTCTCCATGCCTATCCTGGAAGCCATCTCCGATTGATAACTTCTTACAAGGCAAAAAGAGATTTTCCAATCGAGTTTTACTGGGTCTACAAAACACACTTAAGGACAGGCCAGCACAAAACAAACTCAGTGGTACTTTTGCAGTTTTTTTTTCCTCATAATGCTTTGAGTATTTTTGTTTTTTTTTTAAACTTCACAGTCTCTTTCCTATTTTGTTTCCATGGGTTTTCTGTATGTGTGAATGTGTGTTTCAGCGTCTGTATTTGTTTCTTGTGCATTTACTTTGGATCGTTTTCCTTTTATGCTTGTTTGGTTTATCCTTTCTGGCTTGCTGATTTTTATTCTACATTATTTTATGATTGTCTTTTCGGATGCCTGTTTCTATTCTGAGGAGAGGGTTTAAGAAAAGGCATAGATTTGAGTGGGTGGGGATGTGGACAAAATTTTGGAAGGGTTGAGAGAAAGAAAACCCTAATCAAAATATAATGCATGAAAAATTCTATTTTCCATTTAAAAATGAAAAGAAAAGGATAAATTATATATAATACAATTGAAAAAGTAGGTTTATGCTAAGAATCAACTGATTCATAAGGCAATTCAATCTTAACTAATATTAGCTAATATAAGTTATGTGTTAATTTTAACAGATTCTATTAAATTTGGTCAGTCCTTATTATTATTATTATTATTTATTATTATTTTAATCTTTCAAACATTTTACCTTGAGTCACCCTCAAGGTCTTGGGAGTCTGTTTCCCTGGAGCCCAGGGACTCTGTATCTGAAATGTTCAGGACCTACCACCAGATGGCAGTGTGTTGCAAGTAAACACCAGATACTTTATGCCCAGGTGGGGGACTTCTGATGCTTTATAACTTAAAGAAAAATACAGAGGGTGTTTGTACACATATTTAAGTATTTTAAATAAAAAATTAAAACAAAACGTTATTGAATCTAATATTCAAGCAATAAGTTCACTGCCTTATGTAATATTTCTCTTAACCATTTTGCTATTGTAGTAAGAGTGAATCTTTCTATGGTAAATGGGTTCGTAGTACTTGTTTGTACTCAGGGTACTCAAATTTTATTAAACAGTAATTGTTGGCATTCAAGAGAGCAATGACTGACCATAAATGAGCTTTGTACTGCATAGATAATGTGGAGTTTTTAAATAGATTTTAGAGGAACAGATGTTTTCCATGTTTTTATCTAAATATGTAAACCTTCTTGTCTGTGACTAAGGCTACTGTCTACATCATATGGCATTGAGAGTGATGTAAGTGCTATTCCAACAGTTTCAACAGTGTTGTGAATTTTCTGATAGTAATGGCATCACTGTGGATAGAGCACTATCCAACATGGCAGAAGCCTTTTTACACTGTTAAAACCCACTAACACTTGCATTAAATAGAAACCAGCTTTGAATTTGAGGGCAGGGAGACGAGAGTGGGTGGGTAGGGGAATACCCTCATAGAAGCAATGGGGAGGTTGATGGGATAGAGGGTTTCGGGGAGGACTGGGAAAGGGGATATTTAAATGTAAATAAAAAATATCCAATAAAAATTAAAAACTTATCTGATGGACAGATATCTTCTTTCTCTTACTGAGCACTCTCTCCCTCTGACAAGCTACTCAATGACTTACTATCTTTTCATGTATGTTTTTAACTTCATGGTCTAGTATTATTTAAGTATAATTAAGTATTATTAATACATTTCTTGGAGATGGAGAAATGTCTCAATGGCTAAGAAGACTTAATTGTTCTCACGAGGACTGAAGTTGGGTTCCCAGACCCACATCAGGTGGTTCACAACTGCCTACAACTCCAGCTCCAGGGGACCCTGTGCCTTCTGGCCTCTGCAGTTACCTATATTCATGTGCACTCACCCCAATATACACATAATTAAAAGTACATTAAAGAATTTTTAAAAGTGTATTTTCTGCAAGTATGGGGAAGCTAATTTAACTCACCAAGGATTTAAATTCAGAGTTTGTATTTCTTAAATAAGAAAGAGTAGGGGACATTATTGAAGCTCTGTTTTTTTTTTTTTAGAAAACTCAGTTTTTACAGGATTTTTTCCCCCAGTTCAAATATAGGGCATACCCCAACTTTCATTAGGAACATTTATTGGTTTTTTTTCAGAAGTTCACAAGGATCTATGTTCAGGTTCTTTCAGTCTAAACTGGATGGTGTAGCCAACCTGAAGATGGGAATGTATATGAAATAGTGGGAAGGTATCAAAACCTTTACTGAAGTAGACAAGAACCAAGAGTCTAGGAAAGTCATGTTGGCTAGCCAGCAGTCTCTTCCAGATGGCCTCCTCCATTTTATAAAGCCCTCGACTTTGAGCTGGGCACATGGGTTCCCAGAGGAGAGCATTTCTAACTTCTCATCTAGCTCACGATGGCTGGTTGGAGATTCTCATAAGGAGGTACAGATTTAAGTACATGCATACACCATCAGGACAGTATATTATACATTATTATATACATTAATTAAATATTATGATAGAGTATATTAATTAAATGCATGCACACACTATCAGGAAACATTGCACTATCTGTCTTTAACTCAAATCTGGTTCTTTCTTTTATTGTATGTCTCCGTCTACTGCCTCAAAATCAGATGTGACTAAAAAAAAAGCATCTTGAATTATGAAGTGGACCAGAAAGGAAGCTCTTTTTAGTGAGCTAACATGATAATAGGAGTCTGGGTTACAGACACAGTGCAGGGAACCACAGCATTCTTCGACTATTTGCCAAAATTTTATACCAAAGATAAGTAAATTATTTTGTTGGAGTATCTGGCTTGTGCCCATTCCCAAAGGATATACCCATATATCAAAGCATGTTGTGTTCCTTCTCAAAGGTATATCTGTGTCACAATGCATGTAACATATTATGTTATCTGGACAGAGCCTTGGAAAGTGTTACTCATATTAAGCATCTTGAGATGTGAACATCCTGACATTTCCAGGGGCAGGACCTCAATCCAATGGCAACTATGTATACAGGAGAACCTGTAGAAGGGAGTTCTGTGGGCAGGTGGAGGAGACTCAGAACACAGAGAAAGCAGGAGTGATGAGAAAGGAGCCAGAGGGCAAAGAAAGTCCTCAGAAATGGTCCAAAGTCAGGAAGACATCCTCAAGTCTCTAAAGGGAGCACAGCCACGAGAAAAGAGCTCTTACATCAGCCTGTGTGTTTACACGGTAACAGCTTAGCTATCCTCAAGCTCATGATTGGTGATTGACTCTCTGATGTCAGTGTTACTTTGTTGAGTGAGGAATGGTGAGCATGCGTTCCCATGCCCAGCCTGATGCCAGGTTTATGACCTCCAAAACAGAATAAGCACCCGTATTCACCAAATTTGTGATGACTTCATACAGCAGCATTAAGAAACATGTACTTGTTTATGGTTCTGGGTCTTTTTTTTTTTAATGTTTTGCCACTCATAAAGAAACCTAAATAACAGATTCTCAACTGTATTAAGATATTGAAACCAAAGACTGCATCTTAAGAATATTTGCACCCACACGGTCTAGAAGACAGTACATATGTGGACAGTTTTTAGAGGCACTATTTTCACATTGATAGCAACTCATGAGGGTATTTAAATGAAGACTGTCTCAAATAAAGCTTGGAAGAATTTCAAGAATTATTACTATTAATTATCATTAGTATATTGCTAATTATGGGTGCTGAAGCAAGGGATGGGTGAAAGGAACAGAAAACCCCGTAGAGATGAATCCAAATTCTGGATATACTAACATGCTAATTTCTATCTTGAGGAGAGTTTATGTTGTAATGTTGTGAATGTTGCCTCCCACTTGCCAGTACTTAGTAAAAACTCAGCAGGATGCCTGCTTATTTACACTTCACCTGCCTTCTAAGTTAATTGTTTTCCTGTGGTTTCAGAATCACAAAGACTTCCTCAGTCTTCTGTAATGTTGGCTGGCTGTTTATTGCCCTTGGATATTAATAGAAACTTCTGCTTGTTGCTTTCATTAGATCATTCAGTTGGGTATAGAAATACCCTAATTCAGTTGCCTGATTCTGTGCAGATAAAAAAAATTAGAGGGTTCTACTGACTTGCAAGCCTTTATGAAGACCACATCGATGATGAAACCTTTAAACTATTTATCTTTTACTGAAACCTTACTTTGATGCAGGCACTTCTGGCCGTCAGCAACAGCTGACTTCAGGAGAGTTCAGCCACGTTATTGAGCCCAAGCACAGCGTTTATCTATGCTAACATGCCCACTTTGTTCCCAGGCTCAGTTGGAAATGAGACATATGACTGGAGAAAGAGGTTGTCAGTCCACAGAATGAGTCATCCCATTTACTTAATTATTGAATTGCTTTGCTGGAGTCACCTTTTAATAAGCAGTTACCTGGTACACTGGTATCTTCACACTCTTTGCACATTTGGAAATATCTACCTACATAATTCTTGCCCAAATGCCTTTCTCATTGACTTTCCTAGTGTGGTCTGCCCTTCCAAGTCCCTGGCCATCCAGCCAATCTATTGAACAATTGAACATCAGGCCAGTTCTCCTTCCAAGAAAATGTATGATCAATAATCCAGCTGTCCACTTCTGAGTGGCAGCCGAACAACACACAGACTCTAGGCTAACCTGGGCTCCAGGCTTCTCTTCCACATCATTTCTAGAAATAGAGAAGGCTGAGGTGCTATGTTAAAAATTTCATACGTCTCCTTCCCTTGAGAACTTGTCTAGAGTACATTACCATTCCGTGTGGTTATGATATGTGTAGCATATGAGGTACTAATAAAATATATATCAACATTTAGACTGCAGAGACTTGAATTCAACCGTCAGGCTAATGACTATTATCGACTATTCCTAAGTTTAATTTTAAAAGTCTTGTGGTTAAGACTAAACCTCTGTAAAAGAAAAGGGGGGAACACTAGAAAATATGCTTTCAAGAAAGAAAAATTGAAAGGGTTAAACTAATTAGGAAGTGGTGTGGAAACTAATAAAAACTTAAGAGTTTGCTTGATGCCAGGTCAGTCCTTTATGGTCCATGGTGGTTTATTGGAGAGGCTGAGGTCTATCTCAGTCTTTCTCTAGTAGAAAGTTGGTCCTAAGGATGGCTCTTTAGGGGGTGCATTCATTCTTGAAGGCTTTGGGAACTCATTTAATACCCTGAAACAGGCTCATTATTACCTGCCCACCTAAAAAAAATCACCTTTCATACAGAATCCCATAGTTTAAACTAATTAACTTTTGCATTATTTAGCTTAATGTACATCATTAAAGTCAGTGTTCTCCTTTAGCATTGTGGAGAATTCTAGTAATAATGCCTTGAATTTGTAATGAACTTAATTTACAAGCCCCCCATTTGTTATGTTGCTGGATTCTTTTTTAAAAGTATATCTATAAAGGTTCCAGTATCTGCATTACCTATGAAGTGAGTCTTATAAGAACACGGCAGAGTCTCTCAGACTTCTGCTGCTCCCCTGGTGTAGTGAAGAGCTAGGAAGAAGAAAGCAATTATTTGTAGGAGTCAATTTATTTAATCCACAAAACAGCCAGCAGAGGAGGGTGCAATAGCTTTCCTCACTTTACAGGTGAGCCAAGTCGAGCAGACAAAAGCAGGTTGTCACTTTATATACCTGGCTATATTGGAAGTTGGCTCTTCGCCCTTAAGTCACACTTTTGTGGTGCGAATGAGGAGTTATAATGAGTTAATATAACACTGTTTGTTGTCTCCAGTTTAGAAACAGGAGCATTACCTGTAGAATTTCTTGGTCGAGTAGAACTAAGTCAGGTGATCTGGTGTTCCCCCAAACTTTTCTGTTCCATTTTTGCTTCTTCCTACTTAGTCACCTACAGTATACTGTTGCATCTTTATACCCTCTCCCCACTTGTCACTTGTATTTATTATTTTGATGCTGTCATTTCCCTAAGCTCATCACAACCAAGTCTCTATACAGTGGCTGTTATTCTCTGGAGCTGGAGGTAGCTCTCAGTATAGCTCAGATAGCTCTCTGTGAGGAACAACATTCATAATTCTCTTCAGGGGGATAGATGAGAGCTTCTTAAAGTCCTCCTCTGAGCCCTTTTCAAGAGAGGTTTTTATTTGTTTGTTTTTGTTTTATCTTAAGGATCATGGTGTGAATAAGAAATATCTTCCATAGTGTCAGGCGGGTGTTTGGACACTTGCTCTGTGCTTGAGGAGGTTATATTTAAGAGGCAATGGCTTTCTGAGGCAATAAGCCACTGGGATAGGTTTTGAGCATTTGTAGCCATTCAACCTTTTGGTTTGCCTTTCCTTTGGTGTGCTGACAGAATGTGATCAGTCAGCTTCCCAGTCCAGCTGCCTGCTGCCATATAGTTCCTGCTGGTATGAACGCTATCTCTCTGAAACCGGACACCCTGACACACTCTTCTATGAATTGGTTTTCATTATGACATCTTATCACAGCCACAGAGATTAACTAATACATAAAATAGGAATGCAAATCAAACTGGTAATAAAGAATGAAGAAAACTTCCTAAGTTACTGTCTTAGATTAGCAGGAATATAGCAGACGCACAGTCTGGGGTTCAGAGAGCCTGAGAGGGTTTTAGAAATATAGCCTGAGAGCCCACACAAGCAATGCCTTCACTTCTATAGTTAATTTCCATCCTGAATCTTATATCAACTCCTATAGCTGATGATAACGATAATTCAAGGCCGTGAGAGTCAAGACGCCAGGATGAGAAGTTAGAGTTTTTGCCATATAGTACCAGAAGTGGGGATAACTTATTACAAGGATAACTATGCCTTGGAGACCAGGCCCGAGATTAGTTAAAACTGAATGAGTGTTTAAACCCATCACCATATATTTACCTCTGCATTTGTTACCTGTGGTGAACTGCTCCATGACACCACTCATACTTAATGCCACCAGGTCCCAGATCTACGGAACTCTACTCCTTCTCACGGTCTCAGTGATCCTTCTCCAACCTGTGTTCCTTCCCTACCCTCTGCCTTGCCCTCTATTCTCTTTTCTTATTGTAGGTTAAGTTCACCATATATAAGCAAAGAGCGCCATTTCTAATCTAAGCTACACAATAAATAAACCCCATATGGCCCCAAATGATCTCCAGCCCCTACTCATCTGTTCCTCTTCCTTCTTGCTTCACATCTGTTGAGTACAGTTCATCCACCAAGGCCCCACTGAAATGACTTATGGTTAACTATGTGCAGCTCTGCTACCAGAAGCAGAATTCTGACATCAGATACAGGATATACAATGAAGAGAAAAGAAGACTTATCTCACCCAGGAATAACAGTCTGTCTCCTAGAATCAACACACAGAGCATTTTCAATGGCTCCCATAGTGCGAAGTTCAAAGGTCAGCCCATTGCAGCCTTCATGCTGTTGTTCCTTGTCTTCCTGCAGCTTTTGGATGATGATGTTCTTCTACTTTTTCTTGCATCCTACTGTCATGACGTTTTCCTTTATTAGGTTTTCCTCTGGTAGACTGAAACACTGGTCTGTTTCTTCTTTCTGTTTCTTTCTTTCTCATCCCCCACCCCCTTTCCCTCTCTTTCCAAAACCTATGCAGAGACTCGGGGCTGGCACTAATGTTTGCACAGACGTGAAAGGTCTAAAGAAAGGAGCATCACATTTAGTTATAGCATATCACATTGGGCAATGCCAAGTCACAGGCCATCTGTCACATGGCATCAGACACTTCTAGAAATTACTGTCAAAAGTTTCATTGTTTTTCAACATAGAACCAACAAATCTGCATTGTGGAGGACTGTAGAAAAAGAAATCTGACCATGGCTCTGCTTCTTATTTACTGACAATAGAGGTGCCTAGCTACACATTTTTCTGATAGGCAACAAGAGTTTTGAAAATTCTAGAATGGCTCTTCAATATTTTTACCTTGTTGTATTTCTCTCGGGATACTTAATATGTAAGAATTTGTATTTGCTTGGAGGTCTTGTGTTTTTCAAGTAGATTTGCACCCAAAACTGCAAGGAGGCAAAAGGTACATCACTTCTGCAAGATATGTTCTGGTAAGGAAATATTTATTATTCAATTTCACATTAATCTTTGCAATTTTAATAATATATTTTTATTTGACTCAGCATCAACTAGAAAATGTACAAAGAGCTAAGACATATTCACAATCTAAGTGATATCCTGATAATTGAGATAACATTAATGAATTAATTATTATGAATAATAATTTTACAAACTTTTTACAGGGATGCTATCTCATACAAATTTTAAATTTCAATCTCTATTATTCATATTATACAGAATACATAGATTATCTCCCAAACTTTCAGAAGATATAAAGACCAGAAGAGGGACAAAAAGGTGGGATGATCTCAGAGTAGGTTTAAGCATGCCCTGTGAGTTCTTCAGACTCATGGGTAGGGTATGTGCAAAATCCCTCTACTACACATACTAAAGTAGGTGGAATGGCCAGAGATTTATGGAAACAATGTATCACACAGGAGGAAGCACCGATATCTGGGCACTCTTGACTAGAGACAAAGTGTCAGGAGAAGAGATGAGGCAAATGATGTCTTTCTTGGTGAGACATCAAAGGAATGAAGATAAACAGCATTTGGTGAGAGAACAGGGGAGACTGAGGAGGTGATACAGCATGGGCTATGGAAGATCAGGATGTTGGTCTTGGATATCAGCCTGACTTCTTATCAAGTTTTTATATTAACTATGAGCTAGTTAGTTAACCTTGCTGTCTCTTACTTTCCTTACTTAGTAAGGCTGATAAGAAGCCTAATGAATTAATTCAGAGTTCTTAACATTGGTGATATTGATATTTTGGGGTAGATAATTTCTTGATGGGATTTCTTGATGATGTCTATGTATTATATAATATTTATATCTATGCCCTCTAAGTTGATACCTTTCTATCGATATATCTAATATCTAATATATTAGATAAGTACAGGTAGATAGTGATAGATATAGAGGTAGATAAAGGAGTTTAAATGATGTTATCCAATAAAAGGGTAATAATGCCTCTCTCTGATAAAATAGGCTATCAAATAGGAAACTCAAAGACAGATATAGGTTATTTATTAAGTTCCATAGACCCCCCTCACAACATTACAAGCAACATTAATGGTTTTAGTTACCCTCCAGAACTACATGGTAAGACTCCATTGCTGAATGTATCATACATTTTCAGTCATAGGACGTGAAGAAATGAAGCTGTTATGTTGATGCTTTTTTACTACTGCATAACTTTCATAGTATTTCCCTGTACAATGTTGTTGGAAATGTGTCATTATTAGTTTTATCTATCTGTGAATTCTAGAGTTACAATAATGATAAGAAGGCAATAGTGGTACAAATGCTAAGTGAGTAACAAACCACTTCCCCCCCACTGTATTTACAGATCATTTCACATAATGGAAATCACAGCTGGTAATATTAGCTAGGCCAAAAGCTTGTGCTTGACAAGGTAATGGACTCTAGGAAAGATCTGTTAATGTTCAATAATCTGTTAAATAATAATCAAATGTTCAATGGGCATAACAAACTGCCCTCTAGGTTTTTATCTTTCTACCCATAGATTAGTTTATCTCTTTTTTCCCCATTTATCTTTAAATTTGGTATATTCTTTATTTACATTTCAAATGATTTCCCCTTTCCTGGATCCCCTCTCCCCGAAAGTCCCATAAGCCCTCTTCCCTCCCCCTGTTTCCCAATCCAACCCTTCACACTTCCCTGTTCTGGTATTGCCCTACACTGCTGCACTGAGCCTTTCCAGAAGCAGGGGCCACTCCTTCCTTCTTCTTGGGCATCATTTGATATGTGAATTGTGTCTTGGGTATTCCAAGCTTCTAGGCTAATATCCACTTATCAGTGAGTGTCCTTTTCAGACTGGGTTACCTCACTTAGGATGATGTTCTCCAGCTCAATATATTTGTCTAAGAATTTCATGAATTCATTGTTTCTAATGGCTGAATAGTACTCCATTGTGTATATATACCACATTTTTTGTATCCATTCCTCTGCTGAAGGACACCTGGGTTCTTTCCAGCTTCTGGCTATTATAAATAGGGCTGCTATGAGAATAGTGGAACATGTATCCTTATTACATGCTGGGGGAATCCTCTGGGTATATGCCCAGGAGTGGTATATCAGGAATATCCTGTGGTATATCCTCTGGAAGTGTTGTGCCCAGTTTTCTGAGGAACTGCCAGACTGATTTCCAAAAAGGTTTGTACCAGCTTGCAATTCCACCAGCAGTGGAGGAGTGTTCCTCTTTCTCTGCATCCTCCCCAACACCTGCTGTCTCCTGAGCTTTTAATCTTAGCCATTCTGACAGGTGTGAGGTGAAAACAATCAAACAATCGGGGTTGTTTTGATTTGCATTTCCCTAATGCCTAGTGATGTTGAACATTTCTTAAGGTGTGTCTCAGCCATCCAAAGTTCTTCAGGTGAAAATTCTTTGTTTAGCTCCGTACCCCATTTTTAATAGGGTTATTTGGTTTTCTGGGGCCTAACTTCTTGAGTTCTTTGTATATACTGGATATTAGCCCTCTGTTAGATGTAGGGTTGGTGAAGATCTTTATCCAATTTGTTGGTTGCCTTTTGTTCTTTTGACAGTGTCCTTTGCCTTACAGAAACTTTGTAATTTTGTGAGGTCCCATTTGTCAATTCTTGATCTTAGAGCATAAGCTATTGGTGTTCTGTTAGCCTCGGGCTATGTCTGCAAACCTGGCGCTGTCTGTTAGCCTCGGGCTATGTCTGCAAACCTGGCACTGTCTGTTAGATATCCCTGGTGTCCGGGAGCCACGATTGATTAGTCTATCTCTTAACCCTCATCAGAGAAGCTTCCTTTTGCACTAAATAGCAATAAATGCATAGATCCATAACTGTTCACGGAAAAACTGCAGAAAAATGAGATTGTGGGGTTCTCAGCACTAAAGAAGACACCAACATCACATCGCTTCTCAGTAATGTTCAGGAATTATCTCACAAAGGGAATAGAAAGATTATAAGAGCCAGAAACAGTAGACATTTACAAGGAAAGAGTATTTGCTAAACCTCATTTACATGAACTCACAGTAGCTGATATTACTGTACAAGACCTCCACAAGATGAAGTGAGCCAAAATGTCAGCATGAATGAGAAAGGGGTTCCTAAAGCTTCACCCCGATCTGAGGAGCTTCTGGTCAATTTATGTTTTCTAGAGAAGAAAAGTCAATTTTCCTCCTGGACACAGTTGCTGAGAGGCTATCAATCCTTCAGCAGATGGCCCTGTACTCATACACGTACAAACAGCATTAAGAAGACTGAGTGGGTTGAAGAAGATAAAGAAACACAAGAGTTCAGTAGGTGAGGAGGTAAATGGGTTAAAAAGTGAGAAACTGGAGGGAAAAGGGGGATTGTATGAATGTATGAAACTACATAATAATAATAATAATAATATGTTATTATAAAAAGACATGTTGGAAAGGGTAGAATTTGTGATAGATTTTAATTGATGTTTATCCTTTTTATGTGTTGATTTACAAGACATTATTATATCTACAAGTCCTAGTTTAGATTACACTTTTAAGTGTGTAAGATAGATTGTTACTACCATAGTCATGAGTATAGCTGGTGCTTACAAGATTCACCCACAATATCCCTTACTTTAGGATCATTTATAATCATTTACAAGGTCATTTAAATATGAGAAATACTATAATATGGTAAATTGTTTATGAAAAGGGTTAAAATTATTTTACTGTCATGGTATGATGGTTAGTTTTAATTGTCAACTTGACATGATCTATAATCATGTGGAAAGAGACTGCTAATGAAGGATTGTCTAGATCAGGTTGGCCTGAAGACAAGTTTATCAGGGATTATCTATTGATACGGATCCATCCTGGCACTGTGGGCAGCACCATTCCCTAGGCCTGTACGAGGGTAAGAGTCAACTGAATACAATCATATTTGCATTCATTCTCTTGTTGCTCTTGACTGTGGTTGAAATTCAACTAGCTGCTTAAAACTCCCACCATCTTGGCTTCCTTGAAAGAATGGGCTATAACCTGGAACTGTAAGACAAATAAACCATCTTCCTCCTCTCCCTCCCTGTATCTACATGAGAAAAATACCAAATTAATCTGTTCAGCTAAATTTGTTCAAGATTGTCACTAACTTAAGGAAGGGTTAGATTGCATGTTAACAATAGAATCAATCTTCACTTGCAATTATACATATGTGGAGAGTATAAAGATCCTATTCCTTAGCTATCTCTTTGTGGTTTGATTAAGGTTATGTAAAGAGTCATTATATTGCTTTATAGACAGGTGCTAATGCCAAGATATTGATTGAAAAATAATTGGATTCTTGTAAATAGAATGAGCACCGGATCTAAAAACCCTTTAAAGTTGTCATTTTTAGCAGGATCAATTTCCTCTGGAAGCTAAAGGAAAATTGAAGACTACAGAAATGAGTATAACCAAAGGGATACAAGAGGAAAATACAGACTTGCAAACTGACATAGATGGTTTATGAGTGAAGAATAATTTCAGCTTGTGGAGAGACAGCACAATCTAAAAGTACTAAAAGTCTATTCATGACTTTTGAAAAATTATGACCTTCTGTGATATTTCTGCTATATCCCATTTCAACATTTATGTACTTTCTGGTCTCCCTCTGGTGATTGCTATTGGCTCAGAATCCAACCCATCAGAGTAAGACAAAGCGAAACAGTAACTTACATACATTTCAATACAGTAATTTGGAAACACAATTAGGAACACCCAAATGTCATCTCTGTTAAATATTTCATTTCTTGTAATTGTAATGTACTGCTAATAAGTTCACTCAATATAAAGAAAGGGAAGAGAGAATGACTTGCTATGTCATGATAGCCTCTGTGAGAAAATGCAGGTAATGTCACATGAATATTTATAAGATCAGTTTGACTAATTATGAGTCTACAGATGTAGAGTAACAGGGATAACATATACTCACTTAGATGTTCTTGTATCTTATACTTGATGTTCTGTACCCTATGACTTTTTGAAAGACACCTAAAGATAATCTGAATTAATGATAAAATCTATTAAAATAAGTTTATTAATATATTTTGTTTCAGAATTTGAAAAAAATTTATTATGTTTTTATTAAATATGTTCTTCATTTACATTTCAAATGTAATATCTTTGCCCATTTCCCCCTTCCCAGGAAAGTAATTCTTAAAATAAGCCAGGTATTTCTAAATTAGTTGCCACTTATTTATTTATGCTTCTCCCTCTATTAAGTTGTGGGTAAGGATAGGGTTTTATTCATCTTGCTATATTCTGTTTTTAATCATTTACAACACTCATTATGTAATGATTTTAAAAAATGAACATTTTTGAACTAGCATTTTTCATAGTATTTATAGAATAGTGAGAACATATTGGACATTTCATTCCAAGTCCTAGATCAACAGTTAAACTTGCAGTTTACATCAGTCTTAGCCAGTGTTTCACTGAGTCCAGCTTCATAGGAACTATCTGTGAGAATCTGAGAAACCAATGTTGAGAGCAATACTCTCACTGGGAGAAACGCCCTGAAGTCAGAGTTAGAGAAGGATATCATGGCCTTGGCTGGTTACTGTCTTCAGTAGTGATTTCAGGGAAATATAGTTTCAAAAATCATCTACCCATGCAAGGATTGAAATGCCAAAGGAAGAAACTTATTTATTTAGTTATTTAATTAATTATTTGCTTATTTAGTTTCAGATAAGATTTAACCCTGTAGCCTAGCCTGCCCTAGAACTTAAAATCTCACTGAGAACTCAGAATCCCACTGCCTCAGACTTCTGACTGATGGGTTAAGTGCCTAACTAACCATCTATTGATTCCCTTGGCTGGGCAGTCCTTGCTGGAATCCTTGCATCTAACACGCCTCTTAACTCTTACTGGTAGTTCCGCAAATTCTCTGTATCTCTTCATATATAGTAGTTGACTCTAAACAGAAGTCCTTGAATCTTATTAGGACACATGAAAAAGGAAGGAAAGGGCACATGAGTGAGGTAAACCTGGAGACTGTGCAAGTCTCCGAGCAGACCGCCATAGCAGGGTGTTTCAGAACCCCTGGCTGCTTGGGAAGCTTCCCATAAGTGCTGGGTTTTGCATACTAAAAAGGATTAGGAGCCTGTGGCTAAAAATAAAAAAGAGGGTGTTCTTCACTAGTGATTTTGAAGGAAAATTAAGAACTCTACTTGAAATGTAGACAGAAACTATCAAGTCATTTTCCTCTAATTATATTAATGAAATATAGATTGCATGAGACGCTCTACCCAGACACTCAATCTGGAAAAGTATAACAGGTTAGAACACAAAGATTATAACAAATTTTTCCTGTGTTTACAAATTTGCTTTCATTAAGCCCACTCTGTTTCATTTAAAAGTGACTAAAAATTTAACAACTTGAATATGGTCATGATGCTGTCAACTTCAAAGGCAATTGAGGTATAAGAAATGGAATAACAATGTTTATTAATACATAAGTGAGGAGTGATGCCCAGGATACAAACATGGATTGCATTTGCTCAGAGAAAATATTCTCCAAATATTGTTTGAGAGCTTCCAAAATGGTGTCTAAGGGCTCTCCAAATGGTCTCTGAGGGATCTGGAGTTGTAGAATAATAGCAACAAGAAGAAGAGGCAAGATTACAGTAAAGTAGTTGTAAAGTGCATTGGCTGGCTAAGGATGGTATACACCGTGGGGCTGCTTATTGTATGAGATAGATGCACGCCATGTAATAATTGAAATTAGAAGAAACAGGTGTTCTTGTTTTATTATCTTAATGGTGTCAGTAGGTTTACAAAGAAGTAAGTCAACACATTTAAAGATTAAATTAGCCACGTTGTGAGAGTCTGGAACCCAAGATTTTAGTCCCTCAGGCACTGGAACGAGTCAGCTGCTGTTCTCTTACTAGATCTTAAATAAAGATCATGAGGAAAAAAATACAGGAGAGAAATGTATGCTGTCCATTTCCTGGCAATTAATTCCTATACTTTTCAAATGCATACTTCACATCAAGCTATCTCAAATGCTGGCATTTAGATACTTGTACAGGGATGGATAAATAAAATTCTCAGTGAATAAGACCTGAAGGTTACAATACAACAAAACTACCCCAAGATGTACTTGAAGCACAAGGCCAATGCCAAATCAAAGGGAAGATGGTCCAACATATTTAGCCAACAACACACTGATGTTTAGTAAAGTCACAGACCAGAAAGGTCCTGAGCTGGGAGTACAAAAGGCCCTGTAATGACAGAGGACATGAGACTCACAGAAGAAAGTGTGACAGCCATGGTAAAGCACCAGAACCTAGCCATCTAGGGAAGGAAATGGGAGCTCATTTTTCACTGATTAAATATTATAAGGATAACCTTGAGCCAGTCATGTTTCTTATTCTTGCCCATGACGTAGTAGCTAGAGCAGTAATCATTGGGACAGTTTCTATTTCCTAGGCACCAAGCTAATTATGTGTGGGCCCAGTTTCATGGGACCCTCACTGTTCCTCTATTACACCCCATTTGACACACAAGGAAGCCTGCTTCACTAAACAGAAGCCCCTTATGTGTAGCTAGGCAAAAATATCATAGATAGAAATTGATTTTAAGTCATGTTGAACTCAAAGTGACAGTTCTATATAATGTCTTCCTAAGTCTTTACAAGCTAGAGACACAGGTAAGAGATGAATTTAGAAAGTAGTAGAAGAGACAAAAATGATTCTTGAAAACAATGGAGACATCCTTTAGCATAGATGGCATTATCTTGCAGATATTCTATATGACATATCAATGTCAGACATCCATATCTGGCTTTATCTAGTACATGAATCGCAGGATCCTAATCAGCCAAAATCCTCATTTGCTTCCAGAAAGACCTCAGTGTGGAGACAACTCTAGAACATTTGCATTGGATTGATTCCCAGGTACACATCCAACCTCACTTGTCATCCACAGCATGCATCTGCAGGATGTCTGGCCAGGTTTAGAAGCACAACTTTGAATGTAGAAGAGGTTTGCTTTTCTTTCTGAGTTGTTTTTTTTCCCTGATTTCTATGGGGAAGGAGCCATGCTATTGGCTTTATTAGCACCACACTAACTAAGTGCACTGACCCAGATAAATATTGTCTCTCTGACGTGTATTTTAGGAATAATAAATTTTCGGGACTATAAATTTCACTCTCAGTCATCATGGAGGGAATCAGAGCCCGGATCAAGCACAAAGCCAGGAAGTCCTATGCTCTCTCTCCACACCATTTCTCTTTCTCTTTGGCCTCTACTGTGCAACTAGTTTTCTGTGGTTTTAAAATTTGAATAGTGCTTTGGTTAAACTAAGGTTAAAATTAGTTTGCATTTCCTGCCCACATAGCAACTGATGGCTGGCAATTCATCCTGGGAGAATGTTGCACAGTGAGAGAAGGGAGAGAAGAGGGAAATGTTGGAGGGATTTGGGGAGTGGAAAATATTCATGGTGATTATTAAAAAAATTATAGATCATTCTATGGAAACACATGTACACACATATTCCTGAATGATGGAATATTTATGCATAGAAACACACACACACCATTCTGTACAAACAGAGAATAGGATCTTGGAAGGCAGGGGATTAAGCTTCTGGGGAAAACTGAAAGGACAAGCACAGTTGCATGCAAATGCCAGTAGTGAGATTGCAGTTGGGAGCACATGCACCGGAAGAAAGCAGAGCAGGACCAATTTTCTTTAAAAAAAAAAAGGAAAAAAGAAAAGAAAAACACTGTTCTACAGATTTTCCCATATGCAATTGTGTTTCTAGATCCTAGCTTATTCATTTTGGAATATGACCACAATGCTGTCTTTCTTCTTGAAATACGGGACTTGTGCTCCATTTCTTATGGTCATGAGGATTTGCAATCTAAGTGAAGTCAATCTGCTCCCACTTAATCTGTTTTGTTCATCATTCAAAAAGCCCTTGTTTCCAAGGACTTCACTTTGACTTAACGGAATCATAGAGCTTAAAAGAATAACAGGAAGAACTGAAAATGTAGAAAATACTACCACAAGATATCTGCTTCTGATGGAATGTCTTTGTACATGGATGTGGTAACAAGGAATAGTAGTCTGGGTCTAGGTAAGTGCCTGATGACTTCTCTTTAGAGGGAATGTGCTTTGTTTTGCTTAGAAATGATCAATGGGAAAAGTACAATGAGTTTATGGCTTTTAAGCTCACAGTGCAGAAATACAGCAAAGAGTCATGAAAGGAACAAATTATCAGAGAGTTTGAACTGCTCAGTCAGTGTGACCACAGAGGTCCAGTCAACGTCCAGCTGAATGGAGTTTAAGAGTCATTTTCATTTAATGTGAAATTCATGTGTATTGAAGCCATTTACCAGGTAGGGGATCATAAGATGTAGTTCTGTGATTGCTAAGTTGTTGATCATAAAGAATCTGAGAAATAGCCATTTGACAGGGTGCTTTTCCTGCCACCTCCACACAACACTGATCTCAGTTAGAGTACTGTAGCTCACCTCTGCAGGGCTTAAAATATTAACCATAGCACCTTCCTACCACCACCACTCTTTGTGGTTAATAATTTAATAGCAAGTTTCAGTGCACCCTGAAATTCTTACATTTGTTATGCTGGTAAATTTAGAAGATCTAGTCTGTGTGTTTGCTGGAGAAAGCATCTCTGTTTCCTAACAGAAAGGAGGAATGATCAACCTAAGTTCACCACCGGATGTTACCCTATTCCCTGTATATCAGAGGAAAATAAAATACTGCATCTGTTATAGAATGAAAATGGATAAAGGAAAAAATAATAGATAAGTTGGGTGACAGAGAAGGTTGAATTAATGTGGACTATCATGATTATGTAAGTTTAAGGCTTCCAATATTTCCTAGTTCATAGTAAGGCTCATGATGCTGCAAACAGTGAACATAGGGACATTGGAGAGAAAAGGGAGAATACTTTTCTTTAGCCCTTGTGCATGTCAGCTTTCTATAACAATAATAAAATACCTGTTACTGACCTCAAGGTTTTGAGGGATCCTATTGGTTTAGACCTGTGGATAGACAACCCATCAGGGCATGGTGGAGGAATCCAGGACACTCCAGGGCCAGGAACAAAGGAGAGGAAAGGAAAGACACTGGGATCTCATTATTCAAGGCCTGTTACCAATGTCCAGAAGGCCTCCACCTCTAAATGTGGCTACTATCTCTAAGTAATGCCAAAGGGGTTCAAAGACATTAACAGGTGAACACATTTAAGGCGCAAACTATAGAAACCCCTGCATATAGATATTTCTGTAGCCTGGTAAGTCCTTTTGTCATGGTGCAAGATATAGTAACAATATCAGAGCTTGAAGGTTTTATGGATGTTTAAGGCAGTAGTAGTTCAGAAGCTTGAAGGGTAGGCTATGCGTACAACCCATGCATTAATTATGACCATGCTTGTCTCTTTTGAAAAATTTAACAAGATACATGATGGATACTAGTAAAGACTTTTGTTCTTATCTAAGAAAAAGTTTTGTAGACAATTTAAGCTTGGCTTTATTACTCAAAGATCTTATAAAAATTCTAGTTCTTCAAACTTCATTTTATCTTTCTGGTTGCATTATGGCTTCTAACCTTCTGAAACATCAGTTTTTGTTTGAGAAAAGAGAAGGATGATAAAATAGCAAGGATTAGAGAGGAACAGTGCCCTCCTGTTGGCTGTTGGTGCTCCACAAAGGAAGGACCCCCCACTTTACCTTTAGGGCCCCAGTGAACCTTTCCATGATGAGAACAAGCCACAGATATGCAACCTATAATTGAGATATAATCTGAGAAATTAAAGATGTAACTTGTATTTATTATACACAGTAAAGAAAAAAGAAGCAGGCTGAAATTCGTGTTGAATTAAATGAACAAAGTATAAAGGTGAGGGTGCCTAAATCTGAGAATGCCAAATCCTGGCCTATCAAGGGCTACTAATAAATTATAATCCCACGAGATAATCTGGTTTGATGCAGACAAAACATGAACTGGACTTAATGTTCCTCAAATAGGTAATTAACAATGACATCGTACTAACAAGGGGTTCAGGAAGAACAGATTTAGTGTCTCCTTTGTCTAATGTAGAAATGCTTTTCCTTCCCTGACTCATCTATACATACTCAGCTGTTCTTTTGGCCTTCAAATCACATGATGTATACTTTGAGTGCTCCATAAAATGCTATAAACCATATGGGACAGTAGAAGCTCTGACTTGAGTAAGCCTCATTACAGTGATCATTGTTCAGTGAGGGTGTCTGAAAGCCTACAAGAGGACACTTGGTCTAAAATCTGAAAAGGCCAGTGTACTACATTTGTATAAGCAGAAGTGCATCCCACCCAAGAGTTGAATGCAGAAAACAAGTGAAGCAAGACAGGATAGACTTGGAGATTCAGGATTGGTGTGAGCATGAACTTATGCCTTCAGGTAGGAGAAGCATCATCTTTATATGGGGAGAGACAGTTGAGACACAAACCCTTTGATAATTCATAAAATAGCGGTTTCCATCTGCCTTGTGGTTGTCAGAAATTCTTCAACAGTAGAGATTCCTTGAACCTTGCTGGAAATGTATACACTGGTACTGCAGATAAACTGGATCACAATGTAGGGAACAGCTATCTAAGAGACCACTTAGTTCTGACTTTAGGTATGAATTAAGAAAGGGACTTCTAAGGTAGAATAGGCCACCCTATTGCAGTTAAGTATAATTCTGAGAGTAGAACATTTGAAAATAAACATATATAAGAAGCATTCTTTCCACTTCCCCATTTACCTAAAAATGGGACAGAATTTTTCAAGTGTTCTCTACTTGCCACTTTACAGGATGAGCAGACTTAAATAGTAGGCAGTGATCTAGCTAGAGATGCTGCCAGAAGAATCCAGTATCAAGGCAGACTTTCATCATCATCTGCCATGTGCAGCTGCGCTCTCCTTTCAAATTGCCCCTGCCTTGCAGCCAGAACAACTTCACAGTGTCTTCTCAGCTCCTTAAACACTCACTTCATTTAATTTGATACGATGCTACATCAACCTAGGTCTGGTCATACCTTTGATGGACTCATCTCTTAGTATGTTATAAATTAATACAAATTAATGAAACTCTCATTCTTAAGTTGCCTTTTTTTCTTTTTCTTTTCTCAAAGATTCTCTGCAGATTCTCCAGTTTATGGAAAGAAACCATGATAATATTCTGCTTTAGCCTTCCTAAAGATTTTAACTAATTAAAACATTTCCAGATAGATACATTGATATGTTATCAACAAAATTCCTTTTGGTCAAGAACTTAATGTGCCAGATTTATTTTTTTTTGTAGTTAGGTCACTGATAAAGGTGAGTCTGTGAGTCTGTGTATATGTTGTATATGTGCTAAGCATGTAAATCTCAGCATAAGGATCAACACGGTATATTATCCACCTTATTATCTCATTGTATGCCTTATTAATAAAGATCATAGGTTTTGAAATTAGCCTTAAGTTAATGGAACCGAGGAAATGACCACATGCTGATAAAAATCACAGTATGGTAGACACCAATAAAATAGCTTGTACATTACAAAAAGGAGGCTTAGTTTTCTGCTCATTCCCACTTTGTAGGTAATAGAAAATGGAACAAAATGTCAATAACAATTATGCTGAACTATAGCAAAGAGAGGCAACATATCATTATCCATCTGCAATAAAATTATCATTTGGGAAGACTTCTACAATTGGGCTTATGTCCATCTTTCTGCTCGTTCTATTCACGGACAAGGAGTCTTATGCATTCTTAAGTACTTGGAATTTGCTGTCAAAGAGATTTTTTGCGATTTAGCAAATAATTTGGTGTGCTTTGAAATAGTAAGTGGTAAATTTAGGAGATTTGCTATTCTTCTCTTTAATAATGAAATAGCCCCATGGCCTTATATCCAACAAGATACACTATGGGTCAATCCATTCTTACTCTGTTCCCTAAATCAGTGGCTTCAGTTTTAGTTCCTTCTTAATAACTATTTCTCTTGCTTAAACAAAGGAATTTGGATTTCAAGCAGATTTCAAGGAGAACCAAACTAAAGTTTAATGTGAGACTACAGTGTAGAGGAGGGAGAAACCTGAATCCAGTAGAATGGTATTGCCTAAGACCCTGTGGGAGGAACAGAGATAGGGACACAATTTATACTTACTAAGGAAGGTCTACTGTCTCTAGTATCCTCCATTTCTAGTAATATGGCAGGCTGAGCACCCTGAATAGCTATGCTAAAAAGATAGCTAATAATTACATCAAAAAATTTAGATTTAGAAAGAAATTACTAAGAATTACTTTCTTAATTTACATTTAGAAAGTAATATACAGATGAGGCAACAAAAGAAAACAAAAGATTACAGTGAAGAGATTCATATCATTAATAGATAATAGCAAATAAAGACCAAATACATAAATTAAAATAAAAACATGAAGTTTCAAAAAGAATTGTCAGAAAGTATCTCGTGTATAAAAGCAGTAATTATAACGTAACAAGATAATACACATTTAAACAGATAATTGCACATACAACTCAGACGAAAAGAGAATTACGAAACTGGATGAGAAGCTAGAAGTTATCTGAAAAATACCAAGAAAGATGTATGTGCTAGCTGCCAAAGAGAAGTAAGAAAGATAATAGAAAAATTATGAGAAATAAGAAAGAAATAGAAAAATTATAAGAAAAATAAAGAAAAGATACAGAAAAATCTTCCTTATTTATGGGAAGATGAAAATGGATGACTAGAATAAGAAGCACGGTGATAAAGTGAAGAGGTAGTTACAGCAACGCAAGTGGTGCAGATCAGTTGCTCAAAAGAGGGTCGCCAGTTAGGTTTTGATAGATCTTAATATATGAAAATATCAAACAGCTCAAGATTAAATGTAGAAGGATTTTAAGAAGAAAATATTAGAAAAGATAATCATACACATAACAAATATAAACCAACACAAACATTTGACAGTAATATAAAAAATTATAGATTTAATATCAGAGAAGATATATGGCTAATCAAATACTTAAAAAATACAAAAAGACAAAATATTTCAAGTTGGGTGCTGAACTCTTTAAGGTTTTATATCGTTACAAGTATTGTTACTCCTGATGCAAAACATAGCTGATCACGAGTTAAAATATAATTAATATTTATTAGTTGGTGGTGATCATTTAGAAAAAAATACCATAATATTCAGGGGCCAGCAAGGTGATTCGACAGTTAAAGGTATTTGCTGCAAAACAAAAACAAAAACAAGCAAGCAAAAAAAAAAAATAAGTGAGTTACACATTTGTAATATACTGTGACTCACAGGAAGCATTCTAATTCCGAATGGAAGGAAAAGAAGAAAAGCCTGAATGAAAACACACCAAACCCACCCAAGTAAACACCAAGCTCTGCAGCGCCTGAGTGCATCATCACAGCTCGCAGAGCTCGCAGACGGCTTCCCAGGCTTTCAGCAGCCTTGGGGAGCCCGGTCCTTCCAGTTGTACACACACCACACATGACGTCTTCCTTTAGCAGACTCTACACAGTGCTGGTAGCTTCCTCAGCACACGCCCCTGCTTCTGGCACCTTCAAAATCTGGGGGTCTCTATTATAAACTTGGGTTTCACGTTCAAAGCTTCATAGACAATCGACTCCACTGTGGAGCTTCAAGCAGGGAGTTCGACATTGCTCTGCAATGTCTGGCCCCAGCAGGTTTCTGGAATCTTGGTCCAAGCCCACATAAACCTGCAACGTGCCGTGCCTGCAAACTAGGAACATGTGGACGATGCTGCCAAGTTCTGATTCCTGGCCTTGTTTTACCACAGCTGCCTTGGCCCCTGGAGTGCCTGCCAGCTGAATCTGGGTAAACAGGTTTTAAAGACTATACTCATAATGGCAGCAACACTAGTGGGAATCGAAATGGGTAGAGAAGGTCTCAGGTAAGGTACGTTTAGGCCTCAAGTCTACTGTAAAGAAAAAGACAGCTGAGAACCAAATTACTTGCGGGGTTGTTATTAGTTTGTTTTATTTTTCATTTTTACCTAACTAAAGGATTAATGACATATATCTAGAGCTCATATTGCTGGGATGCAGTGCGGCATTTCAATACATGTGTACCATGTGTAGCAAGCACCTCAGGGAAGTTAGCATACCCATCACCTCAGACTATAATTAATTCTTCATGCTGGGCATATACCCAGAGGATTCCCCAGCATGTAATAAGGATACATGCTCTACTATGTTCATAGCAGCCCTATTTATAATTGCCAGAAGCTGGAAAGAACCCAGGTATCCCTCAACAGAAGAATGGATGCAAAAAATGTGGTATATCTACACAATGGAGTACTATTCAGCCATTAGAAACAATGAATTCATGAAATTCTTAGGCAAATGGATGGAGCTGGAGAACATCATACTAAGTGAGGTAACCCAATCTCAAAAGATCAATCATGGTATACACTCACTAATAAGTGGATATTAGCTTGGAAAACTGGAATATGCAAAACATAATCCACACATCAAATGAGGTACAGGAAGAAAGGAGGAGTGGCCCCTGGTTCTGGAAAGACTCAGTGTAGCAGTATAGGGCAAAACCAGAACAGGGAAGTGGGAAGGGATGGGTGGGAGAACAGAAGGAGGGAAGGGGGCTTATGTGACTTTCAGGGAGTGGGGAACCAGAAAAGGGGAAATCATTTGAAATGTAAATAAAAAATATATCGAATAAAATTTAAAAAAAAATTTATCTGCTAGGTATTTTGAAGCATCATTCAGCTTTTGTCACTCAGAGTTGCCCGACTGTGCTGTTTGTGGACCATGAGAAATGCTTCTATTGATCTCGCTGCACCCCGGGCCTGTCAACCATGTTCCCCACATATTCCTCCTCACCACAACCCATCTTCCCAATTACTGCTACCCACTATTCTACTCTGATTCTATGGGGTCTTCTTAAGTCCCACACACAATTGAGAAGGTAGCATGTTTGTCCTCTACACTTGATTTAGCTCTTTATATGTGAATGAAGAGTCTCAAAGATTCATCACTATGTCTCTGACATTTTGTTGGAGTTAGTTTGACATTTTTCTATCACTTAGACAGGCTGGAAATAATACATTTTTATCTTTGAATTTAGTAGTGTCTAGGTTATTATAATTTTTATAAATATTGTTTAAAAATTCAATTTTTTTCTTTACTCACACCTTTTCTCTTAGATTTTACAGGAAGCATGCAAAGAGAATTTATAATAATATGCTCCAAAATATTTTTTGGTTTATTATTTTTTTTAATTTATTGATATATTTATTTACATTTCAAATGATTTCCCCTTTTCTGGTCCCCACTCCCCGAAAGTCCCGCAAGCCCCCTTCTCTCCCCCTGTCCTCCCACCCACCCCTTCCCACTTCCCTGTTCTGGTTTTGCCCTATACTGCTTCACTGAGTCTTTCCAGAACAAGGGGCCACTACTCCTCCATTCTTCTTGTACCTCATTTGATGTGTGGATTATGTTTTGGGTATTCCAGTTTTCTAGGTTAATATCCACTTATTAGTGAGTGCATACTATGATTCATCTTTTGAGTCTGGGTTACCTCACTTAGTATGATGTTCTCCAGCTCCATCCATTTGCCTAAGAATTTCATGAATTCATTGTTTCTAATAGCTGAATAGTACTCCATTGTGTAGATATACCACATTTTTTTGCATCCACTCTTCTGTTGAAGGATACCTGGGTTCTTTCCAACTTCTGGCAACTATAAATAGGACTGCTATGAACATAGTGGAACATGTATCCTTATTACATGCTGGGGAATCTTTTGGGTATATGCCCAGGAGTGGTATAGCAGGATCTTCTGGAAGTGAGGTGCCCAATTTTCGGAGGAACCGCCAGACTGATTTCCAGAGTGGTTGTACCAATTTGCAACCCCACCAGCAGTGGAGGAGTGTTCCTCTTTCTCCACATCCTCGCCAACACCTGCTGTCTCCTGAATTTTTAATTTTAGCCATTCTGACTGGTGTAAGGTGAAATCTCAGGGTTGTTTTGATTTGCATTTCCCTAATGGCTAATGAAGTTGAGCATTTTTTAAGATGTTTCTCTGCCATCCGAAGTTCTTCAGGTGAGAATTCTTTGTTTAACTCTGTACCCCATTTTTTAATAGGGTTGTTCGGTTTTCTGGAGTCTAACTTCTTGAGTTCTTTGTATATATTGGATATTAGCCCTCTATCTGAGGTAGGATTGGTTAAGATCTTTTCCCAATTTGTTGGTGGCCGATTTGTCCTTTTGATGGTGTCCTTTGCCTTACCGAAACTATGTAATTTTATGAGGTCCCATTTGTCAATTCTTGATCTTAGAGCATACGCTATTGGTGTTCTGTTCAGAAACTTTCTCCCTGTACCGATGTCCTCAAGGGTCTTCCCCAGTTTCTTTTCTATTAGCTTCAGAGTGTCTGGCTTTATGTGGAGGTCCTTGATCCATTTGGATTTGAGCTTAGTACAAGGAGACAAGGATGGATCAATTTGCATTCTTCTGCATGCTGACCTCCAGTTGAACCAGCACCATTTGTTGAAAAGGCTATCTTTTTTCCATTGGATGTTTTCAGCCCCTTTGTCGAGGTTCCAAAATATTTTGAGTTAAGACAAAATTCAGGGCTGGAGAAGTAACTAAGTAGTAAAGCTACTGTGCAGTTCAAGGACCAGAGTTCAAATCTCAGTACTCTTATAAAAAAAGGCAGTTATAGGGAGCATAGAGGCCTGCTTGGATTCCAAAGCATGCGCACACGTGCACACACACATACGTACACACACACACACGTACACACACATACATTCACACACACACTTATACACATACAACAAGTACACATGCTAAAGCCAATTTAAAATCCATTCCTATTTCCGCACTGGAGCAGAGCAGGCAGCACTGCCTAGATTTCTACCACTGGGCCCTGAGTCTCAGCTTTCCTCGTTTCCTTACTTTATTTTAAACCTTTACCAAATAATTGTGAAGTATTTTAGAATTCAGCATAGTCGGCCACTTTAGCCCTGTGACTTTTCTTATTCTCTTTAACCATCCTCTCCTAAAGTCAGTTCCATGGTCTGGAGATTTTGGATAAAGCAGGGAACCAATTCTCACACCAAATTTTGCATCAGATATCTATTGCAACAAAACACTTCCTCTTAAAGGCTCCAGCAACAACTGTAATTTGCTTTATTAACAAATCTGAATATTTGACAGGACTCAGTGTGGTTCACCTCTTATTACACAACTGGAGACAGAAGATTAACTTCTAAAGCTGGTGCTGGAAACCCAGTGCTGTCTGTTGCTTCTTCATTACAGCTTCCCAAAGATGGAGCAATTGTCCTGATATTTAAAGAATAGTTAGCGAGAGCTGGCCTTTCCCATGAAGTACAGAAAATGGCACAGTATGTTTGGTGGATTGAGTATTCATGGGGCAAAGAGTTCTGTTTTTGGAACAGGCACCTGACCTCAGTGCCTTATTCATTAATTCACTTCATATCTTGTACTAATTTTCAACTGCACTGAAATTGCCCTTCACCTTTATTTTCAACAGCCCCGTGTACATTTTAAAATATAACCTCATGGTTTCATCGTCCTTTAAAATTATTTTATTGGGCCAGAGAGATGGCTCAGCAGTGAGGAGCACGGACTGACTGTCCAGAGGTCCAGAGTTCAATTCCCAGTAACCACATGGTGACTCACAACCATCTGTAATGGGATTTGATGCTCCCTTCTGGTGTGTCTGAGGACAACTACAGTGTACTCATATACATAGAATAAATTTTAAAGATATTTTATTTTCTATTAGAAGTATTTTTTCATAGTATATTCTAATTATGGTTGCCCCTTCCCCTACTTCTCCCAGATCTTCCCTATTTCCCTATCCATTCAAATCCATATCCATCTTGCTTTCTCTCTTTAGAAAACAAATAGCATCTTAAAACAAAATAACAAGAATTTACTTATATCATTTCCTTCTTCCCTTCCCTCCCTCTAAGTCCTCCCATATACCTCCCCCTTGTTCTCTTTCAGATTTATCGCTTCTTTGTTCATTATCTGATAGTTATAAGAATGCAGAAGTGACACACATTCCATTATGCTAACCAAAAACCCAAGTGGACACTCAACAAGGGGGAAATCACTCCTGGTGCTGCAAACCCAGCCAGCTACCCAGGAGAGGAGAACTTACACAGCTGCCATCTAGCATAGCCCGAAGTGTTTTCTCAATATTTGGAGTTTTGACCCCAGATGTTATTGTTCTTGTAATTGAATCAGATCACTAGACCCTTTCTCTTCACATCTGAGTTCACAAAGCTAAAGTTGACATTTCAAGCATTCTCTCATGTCTGCATGTAGGCTCAGCATGTCCATCTCTCAGCACAGTCTTCTTTAGTTTTAGCCCTTTTGTCCATACTGGCTTAACCTGGCCACTATAGCTGCTCTTTCCTGTAGGAATTCCCTGGATCTCCAGCGAATTCCTTCATTTCTTCGTTTATGTCACTACTTAGGGTAGTGCATGCTGTGTGCCTTGCAGAAACTCTGCTGTGTTTTAAAATGTTCGCCATGTTCACCAGAGCCCTATGAGCCAAGAACGAGGTTGGCCAAGAAACAGAGTGTATTCCACGTGACATTGTGACTCTTTTGATGGCATCCCAGGCATACTGCTAAATTCATTTTTTTCTTAAGAACCCTCCTTATTAATTCTTTGACTCCAAGTTGCTTTTGGCTTCTCTCTACTCACTTCTGAAGAGTCATTCTCCTTGTAACTTTGAGTATGGTTCATAAATGATAACAAAGTCCTTTAAAGTTATTACAGGTATGAACAGCACAAAGTCAAGTTAGAAAAATTCAGATTTAGTTACTCTAACTCTAAATTTTACCAAACATCATTTTCATCCCGACTTTCTGAATGACAGGCTGATATTTAATAATTCCATTGTCTATTCCTATCTGTCAAATTATTTTTGTTTGCATGCTAGCTAAGCAGTCAAATTTAATTACATCTTGTAAATTGTCATGAACAGCTTTGATTGAATTCTAATTTTTACATAAAAATTGCTGTCTTTAAACTGTAGAAACTAATACAAGTTAGTGATTACTTTGGACTGGTACGCACTATTGTAGCCAGGAGTCTCACAGACTGTCAGAGAACCTATCTCTTGATTATTCTGGGATGTCAAGAACTTTTAAAGTAATTAGAGTTAATCATGGGTTTGCAGAGCTCATTCCTGCCAGAGGGGTACAGTTACACCCACAGTGTGACTATGCTTGGTCCAGGGAATGGCACTATTTGAAGATGTAACCTTGTTGGAGGAAGTGTGTCACTGTGTCATGGGCTTTAAGAACTTCCTCCAAACCTCGCGGGAGCCAGTCTTCTCCTAGGACCTTCACATGAAGATGTAGAGCTTCTATCTCCTCCTGCACCAGGCCTGCCCCATGCTGCCATTCTTGTCCTATGATGATAATGGACCAAACCTCTGAGCCTGGATGCCAGGCCCAATTCAATGCTGTCCGTATAAGAGTTGCCTTGGCCATGGTGACTTCATAGCAGTGAAACCCTAAGACAGCCCCTCTATCTTATATGTACTAAATATTTGTTTATTCATTTGTATATTTTTCCTATAATGAAGCAAAGTGACATATCTACTTATTTCTGTGTCTTTACTCACTCAGAATAGTTGCAAAAGTACAATAGATAACGTTCAAATTATTTACCACATGTTTACTGCACAAACTGGTGCAGTGTGACCACAAAGAGAAGATTTCAGACCCCAACCCTATAGACCTTCACCTCAAGACTTTTAAAAGATATTTTGTTATATAAAAGAATTAGTTCTCTCTGTTTTGAATTTTGAATTATACTTTAAAATATCTACCTATCATTTTAGAAGTGAATAATTACTTGAGGAATATTGTAATCAACTTGTGATATGTTTTGTGGTAACATGATATCACTTAAATTTTCTATTCTTTCTCCTTCAGGACAGAAAGTTCAGGACATAAATCAAGAGAATGTAAAATAGCAATAAATAGCACACTGATAATGTTACTGCTGTTTTATGAAGCTTTCCCTGTATTCTGTGAAAAGAAACATTCAAACTAGATGTAGTGGTGCATGACTTTAATCCCAGTACTTGGGAGACAGAGGCCGATCTAGGCCTGAGTTTGAGGCTACCCTGGTCTACAGATTGAGTTACACGTCAGCCAGGGTTACACAGAGATGCCCTATCTCAAAAACAAACAAACAAACAAACAAAAAAACAAAATAAAATAAAACAAGGCAAAAACAAACAAAAGGAAAGAAAAAAATTATATTTAACCAAAATGTTTCCCAAATCCCAAATGTTTATTTTAAAATAATTCCTGTGTGTACTTAACAATATTCCATGGGCTATACTGCGGTTATTCTTTAAAACTCAGAACATTTAAAACTCTTTAAAGAGACTAAAATATACACCAAACTTTTAGCTAGTGTATTAGTTCAGCCTGCTATAAAGAGACAGAACAATTGGATATATATGTATATGGATATATATATATACACATTCATATGTATATACATATATGTATACATATATGTATATATATGTATATATGTGTATATATATGTATATATAGAGAGAGAAGGAAAGAAAGAAGCAACCAAGACAACAAAATATTATATAAATGTATCTATGATGAATTACAGATAGATAATAGATGATAAATAATAGATGGGTATATTAAAGAAAGATGATAGGGAGAGGCACCTTAAGAAGTGCTCAATATCATTAGTCATTAGGGAAATGCAAATCAAAACAACCCTGAAATTTCACCTTACACCAGTCAGAATGGCTAAGATTAAAAATTCAGGAGACAGCAGGTGTTGGCAAGGATGTGGAGAAGGAGGAACACTCCTCCACTGCGGCTGGGGTTGCAATTTGGTGCAACCACTCTGGAAATCAATCTGGCGGTTCCTCAGAAAACTGGGCATGTCACTTCTGGAGGATCCTGCTATACCACTCCTGGGCATATACCCAGAGGATTCCCCCACAGGTAATAAGGGTACGTGCTCCACTATGTTCATAGCAGCCGTATTTATAATGGCCAGAACCTGGAAAGAACTCAGGTATCCCTCAATGAAAGAATGGATGCAAAAAATGTGGTATATATACACAGTGGAGTACTATCAGCCATTGGAAACAAAAAATTCATGAAATTCTTAGACAAATGGACTGAGCTGGAGAACATCATACTAAGTGAGGTAACCCAGTCTCAAAAGATTAATCATGGTACACACTCACTAATAAGTGGATATTAGCCTAGAAAATTGGTATACCCTAAACATAATCCACACATCAAATGATGTTCAAGAAGAACGAAGGAGTGGCCCCTGGTTCTGGAAAGACTCAGTGAAGCAGTAAAGGGCAAAACCAGAACAGGGAAGTGGGAAGGGGTGGATGGGAGAACAGGGGGGAGGGAAGAGGGCTTATGTGACTTTCGGCGAGTGGGGGGCTAGAAAAGGGGAAATCATTTGAAATGTAAATAAAAAATATATCGAATAAAAAAAAGATAGTGTCTTGATAAGTAGTATCTCAGGCTAGCCTAGAACTAAAGGTATTTCTACCTTAGTCTTTCAAGTATGTGGGATTTAATGTGCACCACCATATTTAATCTTCCAGTGATTACTCAGTATCTTTGCTTCATGGTGATTTCAGAGGACCACCTGAAACCACTGTAAGTATAATTTTACAAATACCTAGCTACTTTTTAATTAATATAGTGCATTTGTTGCACTCAGGCTATATCTTGTGGCAAGCATAATGCTAAAATTGATTGATTCAGACAGAATGAAATTCGCCAAAAAAAATATACTTAAAAATTCTCTGTGGAAGGAGAAGATATCATATTTCAATTGAAAGAAAACATGTTTACAGTCTGGGTCTTTTATTTGGGGAGCACTAATTGAGCCACAAATTCATAAAAAATGCAGCCTCTAGCATGTCAGGTTCTGTTCTTTTAGTTTTTACAAGACATGTGTCTGTGTGGAAAAGACTGGGCCTGATCTTGAACCCATGGGCTTTTCCCTTTGGCTTTCTTTATTTTCTGATTGTTTTCCTTCACCAATTTCAGGAAGCCATTTATGTTCTGTATGCACATTAATTGTCTTGACAGGAAACTTGCCCTTTCTCATTGACAACAATGCCACCAGAATGCTGAATGACAATGGAATGCTACTCTTCCAGTTCTGCATTGGTAACATTTGTAGGACAGTCCTTTCTGAACATTACCAATTCCTTGGTATATTCCAGCAATAGTATCTTTGTATAAATTAACCGGTGTGAGCACTCCTTGTTTTCCAAAGGCCTAGAGATCATAGATAGGCTTCCTTGCCTCCCTTCCTTCATGTTGGTTATTTTAGTGAATTTCCTGAAGGCAGTCACTCCAACATAAAGACTAATTCCTCAAGTGGGAATTCTGGTTTCATTGGAGAATCAGTTGTGTCATGAGACGTCTTTTTGGAACTGTCTTATGAGAGGATGTTTTACTGAAGCAGACACCTTAGAAGATGTTTTGCTGAGAACAGTGTTTTTCTGGAAGCTGCCTGGTGAAAGGGTGTGTGTTATTTTGTGATGGTGGATGTTGCTCTGGCATTGGTTTGCCTTGCAACTCTTTGCTGGTTCTCATTGGGCTTCCCTGATGCTGGTCATTGCTGAGTGCTCTCTTGCTTGCTGAGACATAGAGAGGAATGCACCAAAGAAATTCTGGTGGTATTCTTGCTGCCTCTTGCTGCTTCCATGGGCTTATGCTGACTGGCTGAGCCTCAGTTTCTTCTGGATTGAGCTACTGCTACTGATTCCTGGTTAGTGTTTACTAAGTGGATTGGACTGCCAATACTGATTCGACTTTGGTGTTTTTCTAGGGATTTGGACTGCTGACAGCGAAGACTGGAATCACTTTAAGAAACTATTTCTAAACATGTCTGCAACCCCTGTTTCCATTAATCTTTCTTTTCCCAACCTCTGGTGGGTTGTGGGCTATAAGGGAAGTTGAAGCCTTAAAGAACCATAAATAAAGTAGGTTTAAAAAAATCTAAACCTACAGATTCCCTTTCTTCATATATCACAAAATGTTTCTGAGACATGTTCTCACCATGTGTGTGTTAGTTCTCTTAAATATCTCTCTAGGAATACAATATAGAATATATGATATATAATATATAATATATAATATAGAAAATAGAATATAGAATATATAGAATATAGAATATATAGAATATAGAATAATATAACAATAACTATAACTGCAGAATCATGGGATTTTTTTCTCTTCTCCTCCTCCTCTTCCTCCTCCTCCTCCTCCTCCTCTTCTCTGTCTTTCTCTCTCTCTCTCTCTCTCTCTCTCTCTCTCTCTCTCTCTCTCTCTGTGTGTGTGTGTGTGTTTGTGTGTGTGTGTCTCTCATATACACTGTCATACATTTTGCCACTTAGTGTTGTATAAGAGTCCATTTAGTGATGTTCATGTGCATGTGCGTTTAGAATTGACCATTTAGGACTGGGTACCTTATGAGGAGCTCATTTCTGAAGTAACCTATTCCCTGTCTCTAGGAAGCTGCTCAGTGCCTATAGATCCTCACCCATGGGTAGAAACTTTGGAAATTTCCCTGTCCATTTTGGCTTGTCAACTGAATTACAATTATGTAGGTGCTAAATCACAGTAGTCACACCATCTATAGCTCTGCACTCTGTTTTTCCTATTCTTGCGAGAGGTGTTATTTTCACACACATGCACACACACACACACACACACACACATGATTGTTAAATGATATCTTGTATCTCATTGTAGTTTGATTAGTATCTATTGTATTGAATTTATTCTTCTAAGTTGATCTCCTGGGATAACAATTCTATTGGGTTAGTAATTGGAGAGGGAGGTATCTTATGTTGATTTTCATATTGCTCCTGTTTTATAATAGGACATAGACATCTGAAGCTATATTTTTTTGGGGTTTTTTTTCTTTTTTTTTTTTGAGACAGGGTTTCTCTGTATAGCCCTGGCTATCCTGGAACTCACTCACTCTGTACACCAGGCTGGCCTCAAACTCAGAAAGCCTCCTGCCTTTGCCTCCCAAGTACTAGGATTAAAGGCATGCACCAACACTGCCTAGCGGTTGGGTTTTTAATATGAGTTTTCTGCCCACCAGGCAAGATTTCTAAAATAGGACAATGGTATAATTAACTTGTGAGAGTGCCAAGGAAACCTATGTGGAACCAGTCCTCTGATATGTTTGGCCTCTTGGACCAACTGGGCACTGGATGGATGTCACAGTGCTAAGTGTGCAGAGCCATGTGAGGAGTTCCTCTTAGCAGTGTCTGTGCTTGATGAAGAGGTTCACAGGGTAGATTAAGCTGCACTTTTAATTATGTAAAAATTTATACATTTTTCATATATTTATTGACCTAGGTGTGTACATTTCGAAATAAATCCATACTCATATAATTTATCAATTGGTTAGAAGAGAACTATTTATTATTTTCTTGTTGAGCTGTAAGAGTTCTTTCTATATGCTAGGTGCTTGATCATTATCAGTTGAATGGTTTACAAAGACTCTATCATACTCTATAGGCTATGGCTTACTTTCATAATAATGCCTTTAGATGCACAAGAGTTTTTAATTGTGAAATAAATTCTTCTATATTTACTTTTTTCTATGCACTTGGTGTTATGCTTACTAAATTAAGATTAATTTACACTCATCTTTCTTTCTAAAAGTTACAATTTTAGTTCTTATATTTAAGTATTTGATCCATTTTGAATTGACTTTCCTTTTTTATAATGTGAATTACTTTGTTTGTTGTTTTTATTCTCTTTTTAGTGTAGATAATTGAGTTTACTCTGTTTAAAATCCTCTAGATTAAAAATTCTTTGAAGTATAGGGGTATCAATACCAAAATAGTCAAATAAAGCATAATGCTTTTACCAGCAGAAAACATTTAAAGTCTTTTTGTAATAATACAATTGCAATGTATGGAGTCTGAGTTAATCTTTTAGCTGCTGTAAATTTTAATCTAATTAAGCAATACATCATAAATATTATTAGTATCAGCGTGCTTTCTTTCACCACTTGTGTACTCTATGTCAACCTAGTTTGTCTTCACCAGGATTTACCCTGGTCTTAGTTTACTTTTAAGGTTACCTGAATTAAGAAAACATTTAAAAATCCTCAAAAACAAACCCCAGAAACGTCACAGTCACAAGAATCCTGTAATCAGTATTAAAATGTGCTTTCCATGTGAGCTGAAGAAATGGAAGTTTGTTTAGCCTGAATTTCAGTGCCTGCTGGGAATGGCCTGAGAATTCTGTGGACCCTGAGAGCCACTTCAGCACGAAACTGCTCTCTAATCCTCAACTCTAACCAGGGAGACCATCATAGTTTTGTTTTGTTTTTCAAAGGAATTGTCTTGGATAGCATCTCAAAAAGATCACCTGTTTAATAGTTGGCATAACAGGGTCTACTGCTTAAAATGTAACAGAACATAACACCATCTACAAACTTCCAAATCCACCAGGATCAAAGATTAAAATCTGATATTTAAAGATAGTTATTTAGTTTCTGAGGGTTACATATAATTAAAATGCTGTAAGTCTTATTCAAACAGAATACTTGACATTCATTGTTAAAAAATGAGTTACTCTTAGTATATACATTTGAAGAGTAGCTAATGCTTTAAAACAGGCACTACAATAATCTGAGAGGATTCAGTCCAACTGGAATTCTATTAAATTTCTAACAGTAATGCAAATACAGGTAGGGACAGAGTGGGTTTGTTTGTCTTCTTTTGCTTTAGGAAGATTTTGAACATACACCTTCTAAGCAACCTAGAAGTCCCTATTCTGAAATATTTGCCCAAGAGAAATAGAGCATTAATGTAACCCAATTGTGCATGACTATCAGAAACAAGAAGTAATACAACCATCTGTCAAATAGAGAATGAACAGGCTATGGTACATCCATGTAGTACAATGATGCTCAGAAAAGACCTGAGGGAAAATCAATAAGCTGGTAACACAGACATCATGAATGTCCTTCACAGTAAAAGAAGCCAAGTGAGAACAGAGTAACACATAATTATGTTTATCTGACATTCTAGAAAATGCGATAGTCTGAAGATTTGCACCTCTCCCAGAATGTATGTTGAAATATAATCCCTACTGTGATATTATCAGAAAGTTGAGTCTTCTGGAAAGTGATGAGCACTCTACGTGGACAGATAGCATTGTGTCCTTATAACTCCCGGGGAAAGCAGAGAGCTGCCAGTTTTCAGTTTACTTTGGAATTAGGAAGAGTAGATTCTATTTAATACCAATGAAGGTCTGTATTGATAACAGGATAAATGACCTTGCCAGGGACATTGATAAGGACAGGCAAGTGAAATGCAAAGCAAGTCCTTCTTTCTTCCATGCCCTTTAACATGAACTGTCACGGGAAGGCACAGCCCAGAGGGTTTTTTTTTTTTTTTGTGGCCATTTTTTATTTGATATATTCTTTATTTACATTTCAAATGATTTCCCCTTTCCTGGATTCCCCCTCCCCAAAAGTCCCATAAGCCCTCTTCCCTCCCCCTGTTCCCCAATCCACCCCTTCCCACTTCCCTGTCCTGGTATTCCCCTACACTGCTGCACTGAGCTTTTCCAGATCAGGGGCCTCTCCTTCCTTCATCTTGGGCATCATTTGATATTTGAATTGTGTCTTGGGTATTCCAAGCTTCTAGGCTAATATCCATTTATCCGTGAATGCATACTATGAGTGTTCTTTTGAGACTGGGCTACCTCACTTAGGATGGTGTTCTCCAGTTCCATCCACTTGTCTAAAAATTTCATGAATTCATTGTTTTTAATGGCTGAATAGTACTCCATTATGTATATATACCACATTTTCTGATCTATTCCTCCACTGAGGGACATCTGGGTTCTTTCCAGCTTCTGGCTATTATAAATAGGGCTGCTATGAACATAGTGGAGCATGTATCCTTATTACATGCTGGGGAGTCCTCTGGGTAGATGCCCAGGAGTGGTATAGTGGGGTCCTCCAGAAGTATTATTCCCAATTTATGAAGAACCACCCGACTGATTTCCAGAGTGGTAGTACCAGCTTGCAATTTGGCCATTTTTTAAAGTTCAGTTTTATTGCTTTTATTTATTTTTTTTATAGTCTAGTCATTACTCCTCTCCCAGTCTGCCCTCGCATAGTTCCTCATCCCATTCCTCCTCCCCCTGTCTGCAAGAGGATGTTCCCCCCTGCCTTTCCACCATCCTCCCAACCTCCTAGAGCCTCAAGTCTTGGGAAAACTGGTTAGGCTGTTAGGCAAGTCATCTCTCACTGAGGCCAGGACAGGCAGTCCACTTCTCTGTATATGTCAGGACAGCCCAGATTTAAAATGGGTCCTCTGACCTCAAATGATCTGGATTTAGGGTCTTCCACCTTGAATAATCCAACCAAGAAAAATCCCTCACAGGTGTACCCAGATGCTTGGACTTTTGTTAATTTCAGTTGTATTCAAATTGACAACCAAGATTAGCCAACATAAACACTGATAGATAAGTAGTTGAGAGAGGATGGTTATCTAGGCACCAATGGAAAAAGAAGTGTTGAAGGCAGAACAGTATGAATGTAGCCTGAGAAGAATAAATGGAAAAAAGGCTTAAATATTCAGAAATTCAAATGGAATTAGAAAGCACAATTGTGAGGGTTACCACTAGAGTTTTAAAACTTAGACTGCTGGTGACATCTACCTGAATGAATTTCTCAGGGCCAAATTAGACAGGTAGGTTCTGAACATAGACACAATGTGAGGAAGCAAGACTGAGACCACAGAAAGTCAGTGGGGAAGGCTGGGTGGTGAGGGTTATTTGGTCTTTTTTTACTTAGGTTGTAATTTGACTATAGCTATGGAATGTAAGATAGAAACAGAGCAGAGGAAAAGGACTATTCAGAGATGTAGTTGAATGTATTATGAATGTGAATTATGTCCCCCCAAAACTGGTACAAGAGGGGGTCTGTATGTAGCTTCAGGGAACATGTTCCCAGTTGGTTCTGGTTGGTAAATAAAGATGCTAGAAACCAATAGCTGGGGAGGACAGAGGCAGGATTTTAGGATTCCCTGGGCTTGCAACCAAGAAGGGGAGGAAGAAGGAAGTCCACCATACTTTTAAAAGAGTGTGGAGAGAAGAGAGACACAGAGGGCATACAAATGGGACCAGAGCAGCCCAGATAGAATTAGTAAGTAGTAACTCGGAATTATGGCAGGGGGTAGCTTCTAGCAACATGGAGGCTAGGCAGTAATTCAGCTATTGTGCTGCTTAAGGTATATTAAAATATAAAGACCATATGTGTATCTTTCATTCAGGAACATAAACCGTTGAGTATCCTTGTGCCTTTATTTTTTAATAAATATTAATATTGAGAAGAGTAGGCCGACTCCATGCCAGGCTTCAAATTGCCAGTTCAGGAGACTTAAATCTCTATTTCCAAGAACTGTACAGGTTCCAAGTTTCAGAAGCTGTCCTGACACTTGGCCTGAGGATGTGGAGAAAGAGGAACACTCCTCCACTGTTGGTGGGGTTGCAAGCTGGTACAACCACTCTGGAAATCAGTCTGGCGGTTTCTCAGAAAACTGGGCATGATATTCCTGGAAGACCCTGTTATACCACTCCTGAGCATATACCCAGAAGCTTTCTAAGCATGTAATAAGGACACATGCTCCACTATGTTCATAGCAGCCTTATTTATGATAGCCAGAAGCTGGAAAGAACCCAGATGTCCCTCAATGGAGGAATGGATATAGAAAATGTGGTATATTTACACTATGGAATACTACTCAGCTATTAAAAACAATGAATTCATGAGATTCTTAGGCAAGTTGGGTGGAACTGTCATCCTGAGTGAGGTGACCCAATCACAAAAGAACACACATGGTATGCACTCACTGATAAGTGGATATTAGCACAGAAACTTGGAATACCCAAGAAACAATTCACATATCAAATGATGCCCAAGAAGAAGGAAGGAGAGGTCCCTGGTGCTAGAAAGACTCAATGCAGCAGTGTAGGGGAATACCAGGACTGGGAAGTGGGAAGGGGTTGATTGGGGAACAGGGGGAGAGAAATGGGTTTATGGGACTTTTGGGGAGGGGGAATCCAGGAAAAGGGAAATCATTTGAAATGTAAACAAAGAATATATCTAATAAAAACAAAAACAACCCCAAAGCTGCTGCAGTGTGGCTCACGGTTTCAGACATTTCAATTGGTTCTGTGTTTTTTTTGGGCTTATGGTCACACAAAGTATCGGTGGTGAAACATGTGGTGATGGGAAGCTTATCTTGGATGGGCGAGCACAGAGAAAGCAAAGAGGCCAATCTCTCAATATCAAAAGCTCACTTAGAGATATACTTCCTCCAACTACCAATAGCTGGGGAGCGAGTCTCTAACAGATCAGCCTCTAAGAACATTCAGATCAAATCTATAAACTATTTTTTTTTTCTGAAGCTCGTGGAAGGGACCTGAACAACTCTTTAATGCCTTTTCCTCCTCTTTTGGTAGGAGTCATTTATCCTTCCTTGGGGCGGGGGTTCTGTTGGTACCTCTTTTTACATCTATAGTGGCCTATAGATGTTTTCAGTGTGCTTAAAACCAATCAAAGTACACTTTAAAAGCTCTATTATTTGGCTTTACATTCCTCATCTCTGTGGGATGAAAGTGTTACTTGAAGTACATAAACATGCTCATGTGTTGAATATTCATTATATGCTATGCCATTTGCCTAGAAGAGGGTAATAGCAAACTACAATTTGGTTGCATTTTTCATTTCTTTCAAGATGTCTTCTTTCCAAAGGATGTAGAGTATGCATGGGAGGGGGAAACACTCATGATAATGGCAATGAACCAACTGCTATAACTTTCAAGCTCTGGTTATTCAGTATAAGCTTGCGTCCAAGGAATTTCGGAGCTGTCAAATCCTTAATACTGCACCAAGTTTCTGAATATCAACATTGAGCAGTTATATGGGACCGTTCTCTGTTACCATAACAAAACATCTGAAGATTTCTGAAAAGAAAGGTTTTATTAAGCATATACTTTTAGAGGTGAAAATACTTGATCAGGCAACTCAGTTGGTTTTTTGTCAAGAACCATGACTAATGACAGTGCATTCAAGAGGAGAGCATGCAGCCAAACAGGAAGCCCTATGAGACTAGGGTCATAAGAAGCAGGTTTCATCATTCTCAAGGCCAACTTGCCCATTACCTAACGACTTCTGCCTAGGCTTAGCCTTTTGAAGGTTTCTGCTACATTGTGACATTGATGGCCAAAACCATGTGAAATCCTAGTAAACAAATCCTACCCATAGTCACAGTATACCAAATGGTGAGTTAACTCAGGATTATTCATATTTTTAGGTTCTCCTACTTTTTTACCCTGTTCTGCTGAATCATCAAAAGGTGACAATTAAAAACTACAACTAAAGCATGGTCAAAGGGCACTGACAGATTAATGGACAAAGAAGTGAGTCATACTTTGAATTATGTGTACATTTAAACTATACAATTAAGTTTAAATTACAAACATCTCATACTTTCCTTAAGTAATCTAAGTCTATTGACACTTTGTCATTTTCTTGTTCTTCTGATCACCCTTGATGTAATGTATGGCACCTGATGTGATTTCCTTTTTGGATAAACCCCTCTAGCCATATGATACTAGACACATTTCTCAAAAGGAAAAAAAAACATTCTTATTGATTAGAGATCAAATTGAGGTCATGCCATAAGTCACTGTTAGAACTTGGCTTTGGAAACTGTTTTCTCTCTTAATTCAGAGTTGTATAAAAGTATCTAAAACATTTATGCCTTTATAACTTACCTATAGCAATAAGTTATATGTGTTCATGCTGTTCTCTGGTGGCACTCCTTGTACTAGTTTCCTTCATGTCCTAGTCACTGTTGCCTGGATATTGGCCTGGGGCAAATCTCTGAGGTTCAATGACTTTTATAGTAAAGTAGCTAAAGTTTTTACATTAAATCATGTGGTGTGAAGTAAATCAAGAGTTGAGGATTTTTTTTTAGTAGCAAGTCATGGTGATTTAAATGAGAAAAACCGAATAAGTTCATATGTTTGAACTTGGAGAATTAGGAAGAGTGATCCGTTAGAAGAGTATGTCACAGGGAGTCTGCTTTTGAGTTTCAGAGGGCTAATGCTTTTCTTGGTGTTTTTCTCTCTACCTTGTGGCTCTGTCTCAAGATATGAGCTTACAGTTAGTGCTCTTACCTGCTGCCATTCTTCCTACCATGATAGTCATGGGTTCTAACCCCATGAAGCTGAAAGCCCCAAATAAACATATTTTCATCTTCAGTTGGCCTTGCTGATAGTGTTTTATCACAGCAATAGAAACATAACAAAGACACAGGATTTAGTATATAGTTCTTATATGTAGAAAGAGAAGACTAATTTTTATTTTAATTCCATTAAGAATGGAAGAGTCTTAGTGACCATCTGGAATATTTTAAAAATTTTAACAGGATTAATATCTACAGCCTTCTCTGCACTGCTGACCACCATCATTGGTATAGTTACCTTAATGTTTTTAGAAAGAAAAAAGTACCCTAAATTGGTGATTGATGTCCTAAAATAATATTAGCCATGTTTTCAATCTGGGCCATGATATAAACAGGGACTGATTTCTCTCACCTTGTGTTTCTTAAACAAATGGTAAGTCACTCCTGACCTGACATTACTAGCAGATTCCCTCTCAGAGACTGTCATGGGGAAACTCCCTCTTCTCCCACCCAAATTTCTCCTAAAGACATTTTGGAAAGGCTAATCCATTTTCACAGATTTTTCTCAGGCCTCCAGACAGAGCTCTGTCTCCTTTCAAGTCTTGTGACAATACCTTTTGTGCCTGCCTTATCAAAAGTGAACTTCTCTGTGTTGTATTTTAAGGTTCCATGATTTACTGAAGAATGTATTTTATTCTGCACAAGTCCAGCATGTTGGGTCTCCCAATACCAAGATAGAGAGACAATCAAGTGAGCTTGCAGTCCAGATTTAAAGCACATTAGGGGAATTCTAGGGTAGGTAAACTTTATCTTGCTCCATTTCTAGGGACATTTCAGAACCATTACTAGGGCATGGGAGATGGTAACTGTTGTTGGGGAGGTCTGGAAACTGTTGCTGAGGAAGTAGCTAAAGTCTAGAAACTGTTCCTGACTCATTGTCTCCTGAGTTATTGATCTTAGCCATTCTGACTGGTGTGAGGTTCTTTTGATTTGCATTTCTCTGATGACTAAGGATGTTGAACATTTCTTTAGGTGCTTCTCAGCTATTTGATATTCCTCAAGTGAAAATTCTTTGTTTAGCTCTGTACCCCATTTTTAATAGGGTTATTTGGCTCTCTGGAGTCTACCTTCTTGAGTCCTTTTTATATCTTTGACATTAGCCCTCTGTCAGATGTAGGGTTGGTGAAGATCTTTTCCCAATTGGTTGGTTGGCATTTTGTCTTTTTGATAGTGTCCTTTGCCTTGCAGAAACTTTGTAATTTTATGAGGTCCCATTTGTCAATTCTTGATCTTAGAGCATAAGCTATTGGTGTTCTGCTCAGAAAAATTTCCCCTGTGCCCATGTGCTCAAGGCTCTTCCATAGTTTCTTTTCTATTAGTTTCAGTGTGTCTGGTTTTATGTGGAGGTCCTTGATCCACTTGGACTTGAGCTTAATGCAAGGAGATAAGAATGGATCAATTTGCATTCTTCTGCATCCTGACCTCCAGTTGAACCAGCACCATTTGTTGAAAAGACTATCTTTTTTTCCCACTGGATGGTTTCAGCTCCTTTGTGAAAAATCAAGTGACATAGGTGTATGGGTTCATTTCTGGGTCTTCAATTCTATTCCATTGATCTGCCTGCCTGTCACTGTACCAATACCATGCAGTTTTTAACACTATTTCTCTGTAGTACTGCTTGAGGTTGGGGATACAGATTCCTCCAGAATTTCTTTTACTGTTGAGAATAATTTTAGCTATCCTGGGTCTTTTGTTCTTCCAGATGAATTTGAGAATTGCTCTTTCTAACTCTATGAAGAACTGAGTTGGGATCTTGATGGGGATTGCATTGAATCTGTATATTGCTTTTGGCAAAATGGACATTTTTACTATCTTAATCTTGCCAATCCAGGAGCATGGAAGAGTTTTCCATCTTCTGAGGTCTTCTTCGATTTCGTTCTTCAAAGACTTGAAGTTCCTGTTATACTGATTATTCACTTGTTTGGTTAGAGTCACAACAAGTTACTTTATATTCTTTTGTGGCTATTGTAAAGGGTGTCATTTCCCTTATTTCTTTCTCAGCCTGTTTACCCTTTGAGTATAGGAAGTCTGTTGATTCGCTTGAGTTAATTTTATAACCAGCCACTTTGCTGAAGTTGTTTATCAGCTGTAGGAGTTCTCTGGTGGAGTGTTTTGGGTCACTTAAGTATACTATCATATCATCTGCAAATAGTGATAATTTGACTTCTTCCTTTCCAATTTGTATCCCTTTGACCTCCTTTGGTTGTCTAATTGCTCTAGTTAGAGATTCAAGTACTATATTGAATAAATATGGAAAGAGGGGCAGCCTTGTCTAGTCCCTGATTTTAGTGGGATTGCTTCAAATTTCTCTCCATTTAGTTTGATGTTGGCTACTGGCTTGCTGCATATTGCTTTTACTGTGTTTAGGTATGGGCCTTGAATTTCTGTTCTTTGCAAGACCTTTAACATGAAAGGATGCTGAATTTTGTCAAATGCTTTTTCAGCATCTTATGAAATGACCATGTGTTTTTTTTCTTTGGGTTTGTTTATATAGTGTATCATGTTGATGAATTTCCATATATTCAACCATCACTACATCCCTGGAATGAAGCCTACTTTATCATGGTGAATGATTGTTTTGATATGTTCTTGAATTTGGTTGGCAAGCATTTTATTGAGTATTTTTTCATCAATATTCACAAGGGAAATTGGTCTAAAGTTCTCTTTCTTTGTTGTATCTTTGTGTGGTATTAGTATCAGTGAAATTGTGGCTTCATAGAACGAGTTGAGTAGTGTTCCTTCTGTTTATATTTTGTGAAATAGTTTAAAGAGTACTAGTGTTAGGTCTTCTTTGAATGTCTGGTAGAATTCTGCACTAAAACCATCTGATCCTGTACTTTTTTTGGTTGGGAGACTGTCAGTGACCACTTCTATTTCTTTAGGGGTTATGGGACCATTTAGATGGCCTATCTGATCCTGATTAAACTTTGGTAGTTGGTGTCTTTCTAGTAAATTGTACATTTCATTTCAATTGTACTGAATATAGGCTTTTGTAGTAGGATCTGATAATTTTTTGAATTTCCCCAGTTTCTGTTGCTATTTCTCCCTTTTCATTTCTGATTGTGTTAATTTGGATACTGTCTCTGTGCACTCTTTTTAGTTTGGCTAAAGGTTTATCTATCTTGTTGATTTTCCCTAAGAACCAGCTCCTGGTTTTGTTGATTCTTTGTATAGTTCTTTTTGTTTCTACTTGGTTGATTTCAGCCCTGATTTTGATGATTTCCTGCCTTCTACTCCTCTTGGATGAATTAGCTTCTTTTTGTTCTAGAGCTTTCAGGTGTGCTGTTAAGCTGCTAAGTGGATGCTCTCTCCAGCTTCTTTTTGGAGGCACTCAGAGCTAGGAGTTTTCCTTTTAGCCCTGCTTTCATTGTGTCCCATAATTTGGGTATGTTGTGCCTTCATTTTCATTAAATTCTAAAAAGGTTTTGATTTCTTTCCTTATTTTTTCCTTGACCAAGGTATCGTTGAGTAGAGCATTGTTCAGCTTCTGTGTGTATGTGGGCTTCCTATTGTTTTTGTTTTTATTGAAGATCACCCTTACTCCATCGTGATCTGATTAGGAGGCATGGGATTAGTTCGATCTTCTTATATCTGTTGAGGTCTGTTTTGTGACCAATTATATGATCAATTTTGGAGAGGTACCATGCTGAGGTGCTGAGAAGAAAGTATTTTCTTAAGATTTAGGCTGAAATATTCTATAGATATCTATTAAATCCATTTGGTCCAAAACTTCTGTTAATTTCACTGTGTCTCTGTTTAGTTTGTGTTTCACTGATCTGTCTATTGAGGAGAGTGTGGTGTTTATGTCACCCACAATTATTGTGTAGGGTGCGATGTGTGCTTTAAGCTTTTGTAAAGTATTTTTCACAAATGAGGGTACCTTTGTATTTGGAGCATAGATGTTCAGAATTGAGGGTTCTTCATGGTACATTTTTCCTTTGACGAATATAAAGTGTCCTTCTGTGTCTTTTTTGATGACTTTTGGTTGAAAGTCTATTTTATTGGATATTAGAATGGCTACTCCAGCTTGTTTCCTGGGACCATTTGCTTGGAAAACTGTTTTCCAGTCTTTTACTCTGAGGAAGTGTTTGTCTTTGACACTGAGATGTGTTTCCTGTATGCAGCAAAATGTTGGGTCTTGTTTACATATCCAGTCTGTTAGTCTATGCCTTTTTATTGGGGAATTGAGTCCATTGTTGTTAAGAGATATTAAGGAATAGTGATTGTTGCTTCCTGTTATTTTTGGTGTAATTTTTATGTTTGTGTGGTTATCTTCTTTTAGGTTTGTTGCAAGAAGATTAATTTCTTTTTTTTTTTCTAGTGTGTAGTTTCCCTCCTTTTGTTGGTGATTTCCATTCATTACCCTTTGAAGGGCTGGATTTTTGGAAAGATACTGTGTAAATTTGTTTTTGGCATGAAATACTTTGGTTTCTCCATCTATGGTAATTGAGAGATTTGCTGGATATAGTAGTCTGGGTTGGCATTTGTGTTCCCTTAGCCTCTGTATGACATCTACTCAGGCTCTTCTGGCTTTCATAGTCTCTGGTGAGAAGTCTGATGTAATTCTGGTAGGTCTAGCTTTATGTGCTACATGACCTTTTTCCCTTACTGCTTTTCATATTCTTTCTTTGTTTAGTATATTTGGTGTTTTAATTATTATGTGATGGGAGTAGTTTCTTTTCTGGTCAAATCTATTTGGAGAGCTTTAGGCTTCTTTTAAGTTCATGGACATCTCTTTCTTTAGGTTAGGGAAGTTTTCTTCAATAATTTTGTTGAAGACATTTACTGTTCCTTTAAGTTGGAAATTTTCACTCTCTTTTATACCTATAATGCTTAGGTTTGGTCTTCTCATTTTGTCCTGGATTTCCTGGATGTTTTGGGTCAGGAGCTTTTTATATTTTGCATTTTCTTTGACTGCTTTATCAATGCTTTCTATGGCATCTTCTGAATCTAAGATTCTCTCTTCTATCTCTTGTATTCTCTTGTTGATGCTTGGATCCATGACTCCTGACTTCTTTTCTAGGTTTTCTATGTCTCAAGTTGTTTCCCTTTGTGATTTCTTTATTCTTTCTACCTCCATCTTTAGATCATGGATGGCTTTATTCGATTCCTTCACCTGTTTTATTGTGTTTTTCCCGTATTCTTCAAGGGCTTCTCCCTGTTTACTTGTGTTCTCCTGTATTTCTTTAAGGGAGTTATTTATGTCCTTCTTGAAGCCCTTCATCAGCATCATGAGCTGTGATTTTAAATCCAAATCTTGCTTTTCTAGTATGTTGGGGTATCCAGAACGTGCTGTTGTGGGAGAATTGGGTTCTGATGGTGCCATATAGCCTTGATTTCTGTTAGTAATATTACTACGTTTGCTTTTTGCCATCTGGTTATCTTTGGTGTTAGTTGGTCCCGCTGAATCTGGCTGGTGCTTGTCCCTCCTCTGTGCCTGCAAGCCTATCTCAGCACACCTGGGTGACCAGCTTTGCCTTGGCACAGATTACTGTGGGGCTGCCCAGGCCCTGCCAGACCAAGACCCAAGTGATCTTACACTCTGGTGTTCTCTGAGTTCCTGGCTGCAACAGCCTGCTCAGTAGCAGGAGACAAGATGTTGGCCTCACCTCTAATTACGGGACTCAGGGTAGAGCAGATATACCCTAGCAGACTAGGTACACAGACAGCTGTGGAGGTGCTGCCCAGCTCCTGGGTGCAGGTGGGACCCTGGCCAGCCAGTGTCCCAAGTGCTCATCTACTTGGTGATCCCTGTGTACCTGTCTGTACCTCTACAGAGTCACAGAAGAAAAGATGGCGGTATCTCACCACTAAACACGGGACTCCTGAGGATGATTTTTTTTAAAAGTATTCTATTTTATCACAATGGCAGAATACAGATTATGAATACTATTCCATCTGATAGACAGAAGGTGAAGATATATAAACAGACAACATGCCAATAAGAAAAGGATAAACAAAGGAGGCATACCATGCCCATTTGTAGAAGAAGAGGTTTACACATTAAGTCTTAAGAAAAGCCTTAAGTAGGCTTATTCATAATCTTTCTAAATATTTCAAATAACATTTGAGTTACATATTAAAATGGTTTTTCTTCTCACATACTTCTCCTCAATAATTACCCTGGTAAAGGGAAATAGAGCTCTACAGCTCCAAGGTGTATGTGTTGAGACTTATTGTCTTAGTCCATGCAGATGGAAGGATACATCTGTTCATGACAAGTGTTAGCTAGATAGTACAGTCTTGGGCTCATCTTCCTGAGGACCCAACCACTCAGAAAGTATCTTGGATGGATAAATCAATTATTGGAGAAAAGTGAGCAGAATATTGCTTGTGGTGTGCAGGGAAAAATAAGGGGGAAATTTTCTGGAGATATATTATAATATGCTTTACAGTCTTAATCTGTGATGTATCTTTAACACATGCTTTGGATATTTGTATATCTGTCATTGGAAAAACAAAGCTACTTAGCTCATGAGGTGTAGTGCCCAAGGTAGAGGGAAAACAGTCAATGACTTGCTTTTAAAGGTATCAGATATCCTTAATAAATATTTCCCATCTTCCCTTTATTTCCTTGGGTTTGTCGTGAATCTATTCAGAAATGTAGCAGAAGTTGTTCAGATTTTAAAGATTTAATATATTACATAATAAATGAAAATATATTTATGTAAGCAAATAAAATGAAGAATATAATATGGATAAAATTTTGCATAGATTTCAAAAGATATTGGATTTAGAAGAAGTACAATAATGAGAATTAAAGTTACTGGGTCAGTTTAATCAATAAAGATACTTTTACCCATATAATTTGTACTGTAAAATCACTGTGGGTTTAAACAACTTAATCTAGTTTAGACAGAGACAAATGTTAAAGGAAAGAATGATTATATTATTCACTCTTAAATTTTTCATTATAATTTTTAATCTGAGTTAATGAACTAAGCAAATGTATAGTTTTCTAGAGACTGACAAGGACCTAAACAGTTGACCAGTTAACTTTAGAAGGCAAATCAAGAAAAGAAGCATTTTTAGCTTTTTTTTATGTGAATTTAAACCACATTCAGTTAATCTGGTTCTAATCAATTGTGCAGACTGTTTCCTATAGTCAAACCCAATTGTCCTGTCCAGAGCATGATTTTCTGGCATAATGGTATCAGTCTTTGTGAGAGTGGTACAATATGACAGACCAAGATAGCATCTGCTGCTGTCACACTTGTTTCTTCTTTCTCTCTCCAGTGGTGACTACTTGATCAAGTTTAGTGTTTCCCAGGCCCACTGCTTCTCATTGGAGTGAATATTTCTTCAGTTACAGTGACTCTTCAGGTGCAGGAGAGTATACTGAAATAATCAGACAGACATTCCAGTTCTTGGGGACTTTACATTCCAATGATCTACAACATTTTGAATAAACCAGCTCTTCTGACAGAAGTGATAATGTTATGTGTAGAAAGAAACAAATCTCTAAAATGTACTCTCATATGAGGTATGCAAGTTCAATTATATTTGTTGGCCTCACTATGTGTACTCCAGTACAGATAAAACGGCCATTTGTGAATTCTGCTCATCACCTCGATTTCTTTACAGTGACATCACTATCACCCTGAAAATTCTTCTGTGTTTATAAATAATCTAATATGGGGTGCATAGACAATTACACAGTCACATGAGGCACCAAACTTTTAGTGAATTCACTTGGCCCGCTGTCAGCAGCCGGCGGTGCATACCACTCTTTCGGCAGGAGCCAGCATGAGGTCATCTCTCCCACCTTCACCTGACCTCAGCCACGGGCCATGGAACTCAGCTAAACTGTTTCATAATACATCAAGGCACAGCAATTCCATGCCAGCCCTGCCTTCTGTCTTTGTAGCTCTTTACCAATAAAGCAAGCAAGAAAGGAAAGCATAGCTATGGAAAGCATTGTTTCCACAATTGTTCCCATGCTTGTTATGTGTTCTAAATAATACTTTTGGTTTGAGGAAGAATAAAAAGAAGCAACCAATATCTAATCTGAAATCCAAAATTACTTTAAATATTTATAAGTCATTTTATCTAAGTCAATAGTTCTTTTGCACTTTTCTATACTAATCTTTATCATAGGCAAGGTCAAAATTATATAGAATGAAATAAAAATAAATATTAGTTGCTCATATACTATTCTGGTCTGCCAAAAAGTAGAATATACTAATAAGAAACTTAAATATTTCAACAGGTTTAGTGAAATGAACCAAAATAGAGCTTCTAACTGATATATCTGAAAACTTGATCATTTATTACTGTTATATGTCATTATCAATGTACAACTACCTGAATAACTTAGAAATTTTAGGACTGAAACATAACTTGAAAGAAGCTAAAATGAATTTAAGTTAAAGAGAAAAGTGAATAAAAAGAAAAAGTCCAAAGAAATCTACCCAGTTGAAACTGGATTTATAATGTCTTTATCTTGGTAAATAATAAAAAATAAAACCATACTTACTGGGATCCTATCTTCATGTACTGATCACTTTGCTAGACTTGGCTAGTGAAAGTCAGGTCATTGCTCATACAGTAAATGCTTCATGTATTAAATGGTTTTGGAGGGTTTTGAAGTCTTTCAGAAGCCTTTGTGGTGGTAGAGATAACAGACTGGCTCACAAAGTCTAGTCCTTTTACATTAGAGCAATATACGTTGCCACAGGACCAGGGATGCATGTGTGTTTGAGGCTAGGAGGAAGGAGTTTCTTCCTTCCTTTGGTATATATGTGTCAGCATTCTGAAAGTTCTCCCACTCTGGGAGATTACAAAGTTCTGTTTCATTCATTAATCTTGTTGTAAAAAACAAACCTTAAATTCCGTCAAAAGTGGTGATCTATTGCTGCTGAGACATTCAAATTGCTACAAATTTGGGAGCCAACAAAGTAAAGTCTAAATATGCAATGATCTCACAAGCATCATGTGCTTACTCTTTTATGTGAGCTGCATTCTATATTCATGGGGAAGAGCCAAGTATGAGTTCATTGAAGACATAGTGAAATGCTCATTCTTAACTCTCTGGCTTCCAGGAATTCTACCAGATCCAGCATGATCATAGAGCCACTTAGGATATCCATAGATAGGAAACAACTTTACCAGCCCTTGTAATGATGGACAGGTAATACATGGCGAACAGTGTGTAAATTTAACACAGACTACTGATAAACTAGAGCAGTCTCAAGTACTGCAGCAACTTATCAGCCATGATGGCTGAACCTATCTAGGTTTATGGTGTCTGGCTTCTCTCCATGAATTTAAGAATGTTACAGAACCTGTCATGACATCTGTCTTGAGTGAGGTGTTCATAATGTTATTTTTAATATGCAATTGTGAAAAGTCTACCTTAAATGAGAAGAGTAAGAATTTTCTGTGACTTTGTACAGAAACATTTGAGTTCAGAACATTATGGAGGCTTCCTTTTCCATAAGTCTAAACTAGTTCTGGGTCAAAGTTGTAGCTCTTATTGCAAAGGCTTTTCAACTTATATCAAAATATGACATATACTGAGAATTCGCAGACAATATTGTACAGGGACTTGTAATGAAGTTGGACAGGAAGGATCACATGAAAATGGAGGTGGCAGAGGTTTACAAAGGCTGCTCATATAAGAATGTTGCCATGGCCTTTGTCATATAATGGAAACCCCCATCCCTTCCTCCATGTTTTCTCCCTATATCTAAGGGTTCCAGGTAAAATATGGAATGCCTAGCTAAATTTGCATTTCTGCAAAACAATGAATAATTTTGTTCATCGATTTTCATTAAAAATATTTGTTCATTAAAAAATTGTGTTTACCTGAAATTCAAATTTAACTGGATATCCTAGTTTTCATTTACTACATCTGCCAAATCTGCCAATCCAGGCTTAACATAATACTCCCTAATGTAATATCAGTGATAAGAATTGTAATTAATAGCTGTGTCCCAGGAAAATGTAGCCAAATGACTCAGGTTGGCCTTAATGTCCCTGGCTAGTAAGAGGCTCAATTTTATCACTGATGTAATTTCTGCTTCGTCATGCATTTTTCTACCTCCTCTTTAAATTCCCACACTACTATTGCCAGAATAATGACTGCTCTTTCTTTAACTTAATACTTTATATACTAGATTAAGTGATTGAAGCACAGATCAAGGGTCTCTACCTTACGCCTAGAGGGCACATGTCTTTCAATGGAAAAGGAAAGACTTAACCTTCAGATTTGTTTTCCTTTCTCACTCTTTTTCTTCAGTAGGATATTGGACAAGCATTCCTGTTAACTCCTCCTATTGGTTTGGATCAATGAGTTTTACAAATGAGTGCTTTGGGTATTTTGGTGGTTTGCATATGCTTGGCTCATAGGGAGTTAGAGAGTTGCATTGTGGGGAGGAATGGCCATGTTGGAGGAAGTATGTTTCTGTGTTGATGGGCTTTGAGATCCTTCTCCGAATCTCCTGCCTGACAGTCTGCTCCCATTTGCCTTTAGGATGAGATGTAGAATTCTCAGTTGCTCCAGCTCCATGCCTGCCTGGATACTGTCATGCTTCCTGACATGACAATAATTGACTAAACCTCAGAACCTGTAAACTAGCCACAACTAAATGTTGTCCTTTATAAGAGTTACCTTGGCCATGGTGTGTCCTCACAGGAATGAAAACCCTAACACAGGTATTGAGGAGACTAGGGAGAAAAGAATGAACCACATCTGTGCTTACTGCTTTCACACATTACTGGTACAACAACAACAACAACAACAAAAATGGTTTCAACTATGCATTGTTTTGGGCAGACCAAATACAATGGCTACAAGGAAAACAGAAGGATAAGCCTTCTGTATTGTTTGAGACTGGAACACTTACACTAACAAAACCAGGGTTGATTAATGATACTCAGGCAAAAGTGTCAAGTTTAACAGCTTTCAAACACTCTTGTATGAATTGCACATATTTTCTTTCCCATGTAAAGATTTAAATTGGCAATAAATTATGTCTGTTTTAGTCTGAGTGAATTATATAAATAACTTCTAAGGAATGCAAGATTTCTCACTAACACATCAAGTGTTCCAACACATTTTCTCTTTACTACATAGATCATATTTAGAACATGGAATGCACCTAGAATGCAAACTGTAAAGCAGCTGTCAAAACTGAGCACACATTAGGAAAATGAGAAGAAGAGTTTCTCTAGAATTTGGAATCAAAACCTTCCAAGTAACGATACAAATTACTACATATTTGCTAATAAAACTGATCAAGCACCCCTGCTCTAAGTACATTGCCAGGTTGGAATAGAAGAACTCATGGTATTCTTCAGTCAGCCTTCTTACCACGGGGATTTTAGATGTGCTACCATGCTTCCCTCAAGCAAAACTTTTACAATTAATTCCAAGTGCAATAGTTACCTAAGAATGCTATAATATGTAAGTATTACACATATTTATTATATCTTAGAATATATCCTACATAGTGTATGCTCAAAAGAAATTCCACTTAAATATCAGTAATCATTTAACTTGACGTAAGTATATTCTCATGTACGAGGGTATTACAAATGTATAAGAAACTACTTTTACTTATCTCATACTGTTAACAAAGACTCGTGTTTCATATTAGAGTTCACCTTAAATTTAGATATGATTTCACTTGTCTCCTAACTATAAAATTTTATTATTAAATTTTCTTTATAATGTCTCCCAGTCTTTCACTTGGACACTATGAGTGTGGAAAATGTAAGCTGGTCATACATTTGCTGCCTCTGTTGAACTTTCCAATGTCTCTTAAAAATTGATTTAAGATTTTCTTAATGGAAACTCGTAATATGTTTTAGTGAAATTGATCAATGGGGATAGCTCAGAAAGTTGAACATAATTGAAATTATTTATGTGTCAGAGCCAGCTGAGAGTACAATATGCAAATGTTAGCCATAGAAATCAAAGAGCAGAGGGGAAAAGAAGAATTTTTGTTGAGGTAGGAAGCATTTATGATCCCACAGAAAGCTGGAACAAAATGCTTGCTTTTGACATTTTTAACTTTGATTTTTCTCTTCTAAGTCATAAGAAAACATAAAAACAAAAACAAAACTATCAGGAATCTCAAGGAGTAGAGAAAACATAAGCTAGAACTCAGCATCTCTGAGACCATGTTTATCGTTGATTACAAACAGGCAGGGAATTAGGAATACCTTACTGAAAATGGTGTAGAAAAACAGACACAAAAGAGATATATATATACACAGAGATATAAATGGTAAATTTAAATGTTATGTAATAACTCAATTAGTTAATCACATGATCAGATAGCCCTCCCAGTAACAGAGTCAGAGTCCTCTCAATGATTTAATCAACTCTTGCACAATTACTAATCTCTTTTTCTATATGCTAGACTACAAATAAGTATTGTCTTAGACAGGAAGAAAACTAAATATGGAGGTTAGATTTGGGAATCCCTATTTTTCCTCTTCTCTGCCCTTCATTTTTTCTTAGGCAAAATGAAGGGGGTTGAAAAGGAAAAGGACGGGGGAAGAACCACGAGGTAGAGAAGAGAAGGGGAGAGAGGAGGAAGCTGCCACAGGGTAGGTGAGTCATAAAAAATATGGCCATGAGAGCTAGCAATTGGAGTTACAAACTGTCTAGATGGAACATAGCAAATTATAAAATGTGGTTAATGATGGGAAAATAGATTTTGATAGCACGGGTGGTAGATATATGCCCAGCTCTAGTGCTGATTAAAGCTTATTATGAATATAAAAAGTTGTGGTTTTTTTTTATCCAGGAACTGAGTAATCAAAGGCAGAGTAGAAGTCCCTGATTGAGAGGAAACATTTTAGACAGCAATAGACCATCTACTTATCAGCTACTTACCTGCTGTTTGAGTTTCACCAGGATTGCTCATATCCTGAGGGCGTACCTAGGCTGGGGATGTAGTTCACTCAGGCATGTGCTCCTGGTCCAGCACATCTAATGGAAACCTCCTGTTCTCTACACCTTCCTTCTACTTTCTCTCCTCTCTTCCCTCATAGTTCCTATTTATGACTCCCAAGCCTTGTAACTGAAGCTCTGCCTACTTCTATTCTCTCCAGTAGCTGGCTGGTATTTATTTAATTTGGGTAGCAAAGATTACGTCATTATTTGGAGCAGAGAGATGGCAGAACAATCAAGAGAATTGACTGCTCTTCCACGGAAAGATGTGGGTTGGATTCCCAGCATTCACATGGTGGCATATGGCCATTCATGACTCCTTTTCCAGAAGATCGGACACCTTCATTTGATCTCCTCAAGCATCAGGTAGAAATGGAGCCCAGATATGCATGCGGGCAAAACATCCATACACATAAAATAACAGTATTTATAAATATTATAAAACTAAATTAGACCAAAAATGATCTTTCTAATAGATTTTTAAAGATGTTTATATGTAGTAACAATAAATATTATTTGTTCAAATGCCCTTTGTTCATAAATATAGTACAAAGAAAAGGTAGATGATGTACTCTTTAAAAATACTGATTATTCCTTTTTGAAGAATATTTATATATAAAAGACCTCGAATGCTTTGCCATGAAAAACTACAAAGACTACAATGGAGTGGAAGAAATAAGTTTCACTGATAATGATTTTCTGTAATATAAAGAGTTGATGTAAAAGACACAGAAGTATTGCACACAGAATGGAAGGGTAGATCGACAGCTTGGGGAGAATGTCATTTTATAAAGAGTGTGACTCCTGGCATTAGCCCAGGTTTGTTCTAACGAATGAGAATTGAGAAATAACTAGTATTTCAGACCTTCAATTCCAAAGCCTGTTCATAAAGTGGAAGATAGAGAAAGGACCATAATTTACAGGGCATGTGCACTTCATGAGAAAATGTCGTGATCTGGCTTGAAGGAGTTTCAATAATCTATCCTTCTGCATGTAATAATGTCTTATTCTCATCTATAATAGATAGAAGGCTAGTTAACATTTAACTGGCACAGGATTGCAAAGTACTTCCCAAATATAAAATATGATGCAAGTTCTATAGAATCCATTCATCTATACTCAGTCTTCAATCAACAATTAATGAAAAATGTGGTATTATAGAAGAGAGTTACCAATACAGCTTCCCTGTAGCTTTAAAATAGTCCACAAGATTGTGCAATTGCTTAAAGTCACATTTAATTTTAATCTATATGTCAATTATACTATTTTATTGCTTGACTTTGGAAACATGCACATATACATTTTTTACATATTAATGATCAAGTCCTTTCATTTCCTGAGTGAAGTAATGCCATGATTGTAGGATTCATGTATTTATGGTCTCATGACAAAGCACTTACCATGTGTATTTATGACACTCACTACGTGTGATTTGCAAAAGACTCAGCCTTTTTATTTGAAGATTCAAAAAAAAAGCATCCCTAGTTTTTGTGAAGTCAGGCATTTTGGGAGATGATAGAAGGGCTTCAGGAAGCTGGGACTCTGCAGGCTGCTGGGGCGTGATGCAAGGCTTTAACTCAAATGAGGAAAAGACCATAGGTGTAACCCAGTGCAAAGAGATTATATCTCAAGTTACTTACTTTTGTGCTTTTTGGACAGATGAAGTTATCTTCCACAGCTACAAATGCTTTTGGAGAAACAATAGTAGGATATAAACAAAAGCAGATATAAAGTGCTCCAAAGATAGTCATACTCTCTGAGCTCCCAAGTGTCTGCAGTCAGAAGAAGTAAAGGTGAATTTCAAGAATGAGTCTCCTGAACCTTGAGTGAACCAAGTAGCTTTCAATATATATGAGCTTAATAATTTATAAGAGAAATCTCTGTTCATCAGGTCTAAAATACAAATGTTTAATTGGCTATATTCTAAACTGTGTGTGTATTGGTTGTTAAATAGATTTCAGGCACTGCTAATGACAGTAATTTTGTTGGAATTCAGTTGGCCCTGCTACTGAATTAAGTCTCAATTTAGAAAACTCACCAAGTGAGTTTATACCACCATTCTAGAACTCTGCAGAAGAAGAAAAGAAATCATTTTGTTTAACAACGCCTATGCTATTTCTGCAGTTTGTCCCAAGCGCTTGCAGAATCACTGAAGGAATCTATCATTCCCTCTTTTAAAATGAATTCACAAATTACTACTTGTGCTGGTCATTGTGTAAAAAGTAAGATGATGCTGTTTTCTAAATGGTCATGACTAAACATCTGGTGGGACAGACTTGTGTATGTATGATTGCTTACCACTTGTAAGATCAGGTGAGTCAAGGCAAGGTAAATCAAGATATGAGTCAGAAAGGATGCACCCAAAAAAGTATAGAATTGCAAAATTTTAGGTTGAAGAGATTATATATTACACACAAATCTTGTGATTGGAATAGAGAAGATATATATGAGAGAGAGAGAGAGAGGCAGAGATGAGATCATGAAGGTATCTGTGTACAAGACCAATGGGTTTGAACTTTTATCATTAAATATATTTAGAGATACACCAAAAATAATTGTAGAGTAGTGAATAAATTAATATGGACGCAAGATATACATTCTTAATGCATCTCCAAAAAGAAATCAAATCATTGCCAGTTTTATACTCTGTTATGTCTAATATATACGAAAACATGAATAAATAATTGTATATGGGGGAAGGATATAGTAGCTATAGTCACTGATGGCAAGTCCTGACTCAATAAATACTTGCTAATAGAAAGAGAAAATAAACATTTTAACCAGGAGGTTGACCAAAAATAGGGAAGACATGTCTCAAATTGTGGAACAAGAGGCATTATGAAGAGATAACAAGCTGTTAATGACTCGAGCCTTTGTGTACTTAATTTGGAGAGCTGTGTTGAGGTAGAAGATCCTCAGACTTACTGATCTCCGACGTATAGCACCACACTGCTCAACACCATCTAGATGATGATTCAACACCCTCCCATTAACATTTGTCATCCAAAACATTAAAAAATGTATAGCCATTCGGCTCAATAGTGATCTCCATGCTGTTGTATTTGTGTTGGGCCACTGGGAGAAATGCCTGGGGAACACCTGGGTTGACTTTTCTTCCTTTACTCAAGAAATTCAACAAAAATTTCCAGCTCCATTTGGATGGAGGGCTATGTTCTAATGACCTATTGCTCGTAGTGACTGTAATTGACAATAATGTATTGAATATTTTAAAAACTATGAAATGAATCGTATCTCTTCTCATTCTGACTAATGTGGTTGATTCATTACATACACTACAACATACACTAAAACACGAAATTGTACCTATAAATACATTTGCCAAATATAAATTAAAAAATAGTTAAAAATAAGGTGATTAATGGCAAGTCAAAATTCTTCTAAACGTTTCCAAAGTACCACCTAACTGTGTAATTCACCATGCTATCTTTTTGAAGTTACATAGTTTTACTTACATTGTTTTTGTTTCCTGTGCATGCTTTGGTATAAAATCTCTCATTCCTATTATTCCTTCACTTTGTTTCTAACTGAAAGTGTGTGATTTGTTTTTGAGATTGGTAACGTTCTGACAGATGGTAAAATGAAAATCATCACCAGAAGCTAAATTAATTTATTAATATTCACATTAAACTGAAAATTATCATTGCTGTAGAGTAAAGGTCGTGTAAGCTGTCAGGAACTGATTTCAGGACTAAAAAAAAAACTATCAAAGCAACGTAATTGTAAAATATGCTAAGAAGTATGAAAAATATACTTTTGGGGTTGTTGTTGCATCTGCTGGTGGTGGTGGTTTTGGTTTTGTTTTTTTTTTGTTTTTTGTTTTTTTGGTTTTTTTTGGATTTGGTTTTTTCAAGACAGGGTTTCTCTGTATAGCCCTGGCTGTCCTGGAGCTCACTCTGTAGACCAGGCTGGCCTCGAACTCAGAAATCCACCTGCCTCTGCCTCCCAGAGTGCTGGGATTACAGGCGTGCACCACCACTGACCGGTGGTGGTTTTGGTTTTAGTTTTGTTTTTGATTTGTTTTGTTTTAGTAAGAAGAGACTAAGGAAAGGAGAAGACTGAAAACTGTAGATCTCAAAAGTAGGCACAAAGTGCTTAAGACAGTGCTATTTTCATAAACGAATTGAAATGTACTTTCAAGGCATGTTCTCACAGATGAGGAAAACCAGTGCCTCAACAGAAAACCCACCAAGGTGAACTGATATTTAATTGTGAGAAATGCAGTGTCTCCAGGCAATGATTAGGGAACCAAGGATTCTAGACATAAGTAGATATAAAAAATCAGTTTGTTTATTTCAAGCTATAATGGTGGCATTATCCAATGTTTGTAATTCTAAGTGGCATTATGTGCGATGCATCCTCTTGGTCAGGGGGAAGCCCACCACAGCTGCCTTCTGCTGTCAGTGAAGTGATAATACAGAAGATAAAGCCAAGTTGATCTTGCTGCTATGATCTTCAGAGTTTGAGATTGTAACTCAATCGATTGAAACGCATGTGCCTTTCTGATCTGCACATTCAAGAGTCTGTGAATAGTCTGTGTATTTAAATACAAATATGCACCGTGGCACAGTGCCAAGCCCCTCCTTAACTTTTCTGCAATTGCTCAATGACTTATCCTCAAATTTTACTCTGTAGAACGTTTTTTTTTCCCTGTAACCGACTATTCCTTTTGGGAGTTTAGGAAGGCAGATTCCTTTTGATCTGGAGTCGTAGTCAATCTGCCTTTGCCTGTTCTCTGTGCTCTCTACCTGATCTTTCTCAGACATCAACAGTTTCTCTAGTGACAGTGGGCATTGGCCATGGAGCAGAGCTGTGTCCTTTGCACGCTAGCTGGATGTTCTGGAGCTGTTTTCCCCAATTATAAAGGAATTTTGCCGCCTGGCCTTCCCTCACACACATTCCCCCATCAGTCTGTGAGCTTTGCTTTGTTTCTAGGATTGCTGAACTGAAACCAGGAGAGTGTCAGAACTTAGCCCATATGTTCATTAGCAGTGAATCTGTAATTACTTTCTATGGTTTAAAGTTAATGAGAGTTTGTGTGTATGCATGTGTACATGCTGTGTTTATGCATTTTAAATGATGGCCTAATTATTTTTTTACATTTTGCCTGAACTGACCATGAAGGTAGTTCTTTCTGTTCACCATTCTTTAGACATGTATGTCTGTAGTCTATACGTGAAGAACAAACTCATGTGTTCAATTGTTTTGTTCAGTGAGGTGAGAATAACTTACCAACACCTAAGGAAAACCTGTTAACCTATTTTTAAGAAGATTGTCCACAGCAATAAAAGAGTTAAAAATTGTAAAGTACTCATATTAGATGTTATTTAGGATGACTCTGATGAGTAAGCAACAAGACAATTAAAATATTAAAAATATTACACAGGAACAGGACCATTCTACAGGTGAGTATATATAAACATATTCTGTAAAATATGGATCAAAAGCCTTTGCATTTTTAAAACAATGATCATGCCCCATAAACTTCATAAGAAAAAACCCAAAAGATATTCTGAATACAAACACTTCAGAAAAATTAGTGCTTGGCATTTCTTTGTGTTTTTATCTACAAATACAGCAAGATAATATCTGAACTAACTCACCACTAAACATTTGTTGAGAGCAGATTATTTATAAAACAACATGATATAGGAAATGAAAATGAGCATAGCCTGGAATCAGGATGTGCAGTGGGAATGAATACTCCCAATGAAGAGATGCAGATCGCATAGAAATAATGACCCACTTCCACACAGAATTTAGAACTTTCTAGAACACTTGTGTTTAGTGGTTAAAAAATTAATGCATGCATTTACTTGTCAGGAAAAGACTAAACCTATAGATTCTAGACTCTCAATGTATTAGCAGCACTAATCAAAGACTATGAATTATCACTATTTGTTTAGCCAAAAGTTAGAGTAGATGAGGATTACTTGTTGTCTTGAGATGAAGAGGATGGGATCAAGATTACAGTCTACTCTCAGTATGATGGTGTGATCACTGCTTCCCTCAGGTCTGAATCTGAGTTTATGCTCACTACCTCTGGGGTTAGGACAGTCATTTAGTCATTATGGCCTTTAGTGGCTTCTGCTGTGTAAGTTGGTAGAAAAGGCTTTTTAAAAAGGGGACTTTCGGGGAGTAGGGGTCCAGAAAAGGGGAAATCATTTGAAATGTAAATAAAAATATATTGAATAAAAAAAAAGAACAGAATGGCAGAAGTCAAAAAAAGGAATAATTCCAAATAATTAATCATGACTCTTGCCAAATAAAATGAAATGAATAATCTAAGCATCACTAATATAACAAGCAATATATATATATATATATATATATATATATATATATATATATATATATATATATACATACAATTGCTAGCTTGGAGTCAAGTTGTTTATAAGTCATAATTAATGTAGTTTTCATTTTGTGGTCCAGAAACAGTTTCTCATGTTCAATAAGAAAACAAAGCCACACCAGGAAACACTGAGGAAGAATGTTATTTCCTTGACTCCAAAGCAGACTCTGGGAAATCCCTGCAAGAAGTGCCCCTCCCTGCTCAGCATCCTCAGGAGAGGAGGGTTGAGCTACTTGCCTTCAGTGTAAGTAAGAGTCTGTCGAGGGCTGTGTGGTGCTCTATGGGATCATTCTGTGCTACAGAGCTGGGGAAATTTTTCTTTCTTTTTCTTTCTTTCTTTCTTTCTTTCTTTCTTTCTTTCTTTCTTTCTTTCTTTCTTTCTTTCTTTCTTTCTTTCTTTCTTTCTTTCTTCCTTTCTTTCTTTCTTTTGACAGAGGCTACTTTACTGTAGCAAGATAAATAGAATCTCGAATGGCCAAATAACACATCATTATGACAGCATAAGCTCAGGCAAGTCAGGAGGTCTGTCAGAGCCTGGAGCTATAGAAGATTAATGAGGTTCTTGTTTGATAGTTGAGGTCAAGACCTGGTGCCCTTGCCTTACCTTCTACATTAGTGACCTTTCTATGTGTAACTAATACATGAAACAATGAACTTCTGGGGAGAAGAGGCATGGTTTAGCTCATGTGTTTGAAAGGTTTAAGTGCATGGCTGACTGGATCTTTTCCTCTCAGTCTCTGCTATGTCAGCACACCAGGTGGAGCAAGACATGGAATGGCATCAGTAGAGAGGATGAGGAGGTGCTGAAGTCCCATTTCTTCTAGAACATGCCCGATGTGATGTAATGACTTCCCACTATACCTGAGCTCTTACAGTTTTTCACAACTTCACAACAGAAAGAACCAAGCTGAAGACTAAGACTTTATTTTAAAAACATTCCACTGAGTTTTTTAGTTACCATTTAAAATAATGTACCTCATTATAATTTTTACACATACAACATACCATTGTAATTCTCTCTTACTAACTCCCCTTAACCCCCATTTCCATACCTTGTCACTCTTCCCTAGTCTCTCTTCCTCCTAATAACGCCAAATGGTCCCATTATAATCCATGAACTAAATTTAATCCATAAACTAAGTCTTGAACCATTGACTATAGTCCATGTCCAAACTGTAGCACCATTCCTAAAGCATGGACTAGCGTATCTTCCAGTTAACAAGACCAGTTTTAGTCAGTAAAGCACTTGCTATCCAAGCAGGACGACCTGAGTTCAACTTCTAGTGCCCACAGGGAAACACTGGGCATGGCTGCAGATTCTAGCAATTCCAGAAGTGGAGAAGTGGAAACAAGCTGTCACCTGGGCCTACGTGGCCTTGCCGAAATGGTGAGTTCCAGGCAAATGGGAGATGCTGTCTCAAAATCAATCAATCAATCAAACAAACAAACAAAGTGGGCAGAATCTGCAGAGCAACACCTGAGGCAAACTTTGTCTGCTCACAATTCTCTCTCACACTTTCTTTCATTAACATATACCCATACTCAAAACCGTATTTTTGAAAGCATAAATCAGATGATACATCTCCCATACTTAGAACATTCAGGTAATCTCAACTTAAAATTAAATATAAATTCTTTTCATGGTCAAAAGTACTCTGCTCTCACCTCCATTTCTTGCCTCCTGGCTCAGATTTTCCCTTTACCAACTGCATTCCACATAGATTAAGCTCTCTGAAATCACTTGGTTAGACCATAGCTGCATCCTAAAGCAATGCTTTTGCATTTACCATGACTCCTTCATATCTGTTTTATTGACACATGGCTGGCTGTTTCTTATCCTTCAGATCTTTGTTCAGGTTTCAGCTTTCAATGATTCCACCATCAAGGAGTTTTTTTTTTTTTTCATTCTATACTTACTGGCCTCTAAATATCTGAAATGCTATCAAATCATTAGCATTTTCTTATTTTCTATATACTGTCTTGAAAATCTTATCTTCATAGGGCCAAGTACCTTAGGGGATCAAATAAGACGCATCCATGTCTTAAACAGTGAAACACAGTACCTGTTCATTACTAAACATCTGCTTAATTAAGGAAGAAAAGAGAGTTTGTGTGTTTGCTGTATCAGTCTTAAATTCTAGTAGCAATGTAAGTTCTCAGATTCCATGTCTGTCTAACATAAAAAAGAAAAAATATATAAGAAGAAATATCAGAGTGTAGTTGGAAGAGTTTGAATACTATCCCACATACTCTTATGTGTCTGGAACCTCTGACTATAACCTCACTTGGAAATAGGTTTTTACACATCAAAATATTACAGTGATCTCACATTCCTTCACCAGATTGTTGCTTATTTTAATGTTTAGGTGGATATAGTAGAAAATTTAATGTAAAATAATTTAGGTCTTAGTATCTGTTAATCTAAAAAAAAAAAAAAAAACAGTGTGCAGTTTTCAGAAAAAAATCCATAAAGCATTCCAGTCCCTCTTCTAATTTACCCCGTCCACAAGTCAAGCTCTCTTAACCATTGGTCTATGGAGGTTGGTCATTCATTAGGAGTGATTGCTGCCTTTGCAGAGGAGGCAAGTTTGGTTCCCAAGACCACACTGGGCAGGCCTTAGCAGTCTGCTGCCTGCTGCTCCAGCTCTAGGGCATCCAAGGCAAGTACCCTTATTCTTGCTTCCTAAATGCCTTGTGATGTGGCTGCTGAGAGTCAAACTCTGGTCCTCAAAATTGTATAGCCATTGCTGGTAACAACTGATTCATCCATCCATCCTTTCTTTACAAATCTTGATTTCTTAGGATGTTATTATAAATAAATATGTATAAGATAAAAAAAATAAAATAAAATAATGTGATGGTAAATATATGCATGTGTATATATTCTCAAATAATTTGTTAGTATTAAATTCCTGTATATTTGTGGGTAAGGGTATGCTATAGACATTTTTAAAGGTCTTGATATATATTTTTAGAATTTATTTCATAAAACTGTACCAAACTAATTTTTACCTTCAGCCACTGAGGGTCTTCTTTACAATGTACATCTCAACATTATATGCTATTTTCTTTTAATTTTATCATTTTGATAGTTTAAAATATATTGCTTTTATTTCTCTATCATAATTAAGACAAAATATGCTGCTTTTCGCTGTTAATTAACATTCACAACATAAATTGTAAGATGTAGAACATCAAATTAAAACAGAAAGAAGGCTAGTTAATATTTGATTCTTAGCCATCAGTGTGACTTCCAAAGATTATCCATCAATTTAGGAAAATATTATTAATATGAAAAAATATTCTTACATTTTAAACATGAAATCAATATACTGAAAAAATTTAAAAATGGGTTGAAATTTTAAGTAGTAAAACTTCCTAGCAGCAAATATGATCAAGGAAAATACACAAATCAGTATGTTAGATTGTAAAAGGAAAACCAGAAAAAGAAGAATGAAATGATAAATAAAATTAACATATATAAGTAGACAAATCATTTTAATTAAGAGGAAATAAACCTGAGAGTTTTCTTGAACAGGGTTATAGAGCATTTTTTTAGAGGCCATTGGAGCAAGGAACACATACTTTAATATTTTACTTAAGACATTTCTTAATAGGCTACAGAAAACCTGATTTACAAGGTCAGCAACTGCATTATGAAGGATTGAGATTTTTGAAGTTGGAGAAAAATGGCTTGAATGACTGAGATGGAAAATAATTGAAAATGGTATATGGTCAGTGTTAACAAATGGGCTGTTATGGGGATAAATTCTAAGGCAGACTTTCACTCACTTTATACATTAATGACCCCAAAGTGGGTATAGGTGTTACATGGATAAAATCTTCTGATAAAGCAGTAGTTGGGGTTTAAAGAGCCAGTCAGAAAAGAAAACTTACACTAAGTTGGGCAAGCTGACTGTGGGACTTAATTCTGTTCAATTCAAAAAGCAAAATCACAGGAGCTTAAAACCATAAGAAAAAATAGGAATATATGTCTCTAAATCTCCTGAGATTGGAGCTCTGAAAGAAATACATTGAGGTACAGCTTTCAGTTGAAAATTATGCTGAGAAATTACACATTTACACACACACATGTATACACACACGCACACACACGTACAAGAACACTCAAACACTCACACAAACACACAATGACCAAGTGGGTATTCAGTATATGAAAGTTATAGCATTCTATAATCAATCCTAGTCATTTCTGAATCGGCTAGAAGATTCTCATGTTATTGTTTCTCAGCCACCCATTTTTCCTTCTGACTTCATGAAGAAAAATTTCCTAATGTTGAATGTTATTACCTTTTATCCCATTTCATCAGCTCTGATGAGTTCTATTAGAGTATGTTGTGGCTACTTCAGTCATGAAGACATGTAAGATTGACACAACTTAATAAATAATAATAATAGTAGTCATAATAGTAATAATTTTAATAGTAATAATAATTGGCAAAACTCCATGAAACAGCCCACAAGTATTATGCTCTTGTTGCCCCATTTGTTTTTCTGGTTCTATGGGCATCTTAGCCAATAAAAAGTAGGGAAAAGTAGAAGACAGTAGTTGAGGGATAGACAATAATTTCTAGATATGAAGTATGCCCGCAACACTCAAAAGATTAGCAGTCCTTGGTTATGCCTCTCCATGCCCAGTGAAAGGGACTCAGGCTAAGTTTCTATAAACACTGAATGCTTGGAATGTGGATGTAGTACAACATCATTGTTGTCATCTTTGTCGTCCTCATCATTTTCTTCTTCTTCTTCTTCTTTTTCTTTTTCTTCTTCTTCTTCTTCTTCTTCTTCTTCTTCTTCTTCTTCTTCTTCTTCTTCTTCTTCTTCTTCTTCTTCTTCTTCTTCTTCTTCTTCTTCCTCTCCTTCCTCCTCCTATTCTTCCTCCTCCTCCTTCTCCTCTTCTTCCTCCTCTTCTTCCTCCTCCTCCTCTTCTTCTTCCTCCTCCTCTTCCTCCTCCTCCTTCTCTTCTTCCTCCTCCTCATCCTTCTCCTCTTCCTCCTCCTCTCTCTCCTCCTCCTCCTCTACCTCCTCCTTCTCCTCTTTTTCTCTTCCTCTTCCTCTCTATCTTCTTCTACTCTTTCATTTTTCTCCTTTTCCACTTCTTGAACAAGGGCAAAGACAGAGTACTTAATAATAGACAGTAATAGAGACTGATGAATTCTTTCAAAAAATCAAAAGAAGATAAGACACCACTTTCTATTTCATACAGATATCAGAACCTAAATTTAGCCTCTCGAGTATAGCCTTCCTACTTAAGAATTACTAGTAAGACTGTGTTGAATTATGAGTGATAGTCAAATATAAATTAATATTCAGTCAGCAATAGAAATGAAGGCAGAACTTGAACTTTGGTTTGTGATTAGTCCTTATATTAATTCTGTGGGTGAATATAGTTTTATTTTTTACAGATAAAGGACACTGTAAAAAAGGACAATACGGCAACCAACAAATTGAAAAAAGATCTTCACCAACCCTACATCCAACAGAGGGCTAATATCCAATATATACAAAGAACTCAAGAAGTTAGACTCCAGGGAGCCAAATAACCCTATTAAAAATGGGGTACAGAGCTAAACAAAGAATTTTCACCTGAAGAACTTCGAATGGTTTAGAAGCACCTTAAGAAATGTTTACTACGACAAGAAACATGTACCAAAAGGAGCATTCCAGGGCTGTCTCAAGAGGGGCCCTGCCAGAGCCCTACAAATACAGAGGCAGAAACTAGCAACAAACTATTGGACTGGGCTTGGGATCCCCAACGGAGGATCTGGAGGGTGGTCCAGAGGAGTTGAAGGAGTTTACAGCTCCATGGGAAGAACAATGATTTCAGATACCCAGACACCCTAAGACTCCCAGGGACTGAACCATCAACCAAGAGGTACACGTGGTTACAGCCAAAAATGTGGCAGAGGAATGCCTTGTTGGGCATCAGTGGGAGGAATGGTCTTTGGTCAGGTAAAGGCTCAATAGAGGCCCCAACAAAGGGAAAAGGACAGGAGGGGAGGTGGGAGTGTGTCAGGTAGAGAGGCATATACATGGAGGCAGGGGGTGGGAGGAGGTGTTGAGAATCTTTGGGGAGGGGGGGTTTGGGGAGGGGGAAATTGGGAAAGGTTTTACCATTGACAATGTAAATGAAGATGATACTCAATAAAAAAAGAGAATTGTTCAGCATGCAAGGAGGGAAACTTTACCCTGGAAAAAGCAAGATAGTAACCTTCTTTCATCAAACCCAAAAGAAGATAACCAATCAAATTTAAAAAATAACATCAAAAATGACAGGAAGTAATAATCACTATTCCTTAATATCTCTTAACATCAATAGGCTCAATGCCCCAATAAAAAGACATATACTAACCAACTGGATACGTAAACAGGACCCTACATTTTGCTGCATACAGGAAACACACCTCAGTGTCAAAGACAAACACCACCTTAGAGTAAAAAGCTGGAAGACAATTTTACAAGACAATGGTCTCAGGAAACAAGCTGGAGTAGCCATTCAAATATTAGATAAAATTGACTTTCAACCGAAAGTCATCAAAAGAGACTCTGAGGGACACTTCTTGCTGGTCAAAGGAAAAATACAACAAGAAGAACTCCCAATCATGAACATCTATGCTCCAAATGCAAGGGCACCCTCATTCATAAAAGAAACTTTACTAAAGCTCAAAGCACACATTGCACCTAACACAATAATTGTGGGTGACTTCAACACTGCACTTTCCTCAATAGACTGATCAGGAAAACAGAAACTGAACAGGGACACAGTGAAACTAATTGAAGCTTCGGACCAATTAGATTTAACATATATATATATATATATATATATATATACATTCCATCCTAAAGCAAAAGAATATACCTTTTTCTCAGCACCACATGGTACCTTCTCCAAAATTGATCATATAATTGGTCACAAGACAGACCTCAACAAATATAAGAAGATCGAACTAATTCCATGCCTCCTATCAGATCACTATTGAGTAAGAGTGATCTTCAATAGCAACAAAAACAACAGAAAACCCACATACACGTGGAAACTGAACAATATTCTACTCAATGATACCTTGGTCAAGGAAGAAATAAAGAAAGAAATTAAAGACTTTTTAGAACTTAATGAAAGTGAAGACACAACATACCCAAATCTATGGGACATAATGAAAGCAGTGCTAAGAGGAAAACTCATAGCCCTGAGTGCCTCCAAAAAGAAAATGGAGAGAGCATACACTAACAGCTTAATGACACACCTGAAAGCCCTGGAACAAAAAGAAGCTATTTCACCCAGGAGGAGTAGAAGGCAAGAAATCATCAAACTCAGGGCCGAAATCAATCAAGTAGAAACAAAGAGAACCATACAAAGAATCAACAGAACCAGGAGCTGGTTCTTTGAGAAAATCAACAAGATTGATAAACCCTTAGCCAGACTAACCAAAGGGCACAGAGACAGTATCCAGATTAACAAACTTAGAAATGAAAAGGGAGATATAACAACAGAAACTGAGGAAATTCAAAGGGATGGTTCAATATAAGGAAATCCATCAATGCTATCCACTACATAAACAATCTCAAAGAAAAAAACCATGTGATTATCTCATTAGATGCAGAAAAAGCATTTGACAAAATTCAGCATCCTTTCATGCTAAAAGTCTTGGAATGAACAGGAATTCAAGGCCCATACATAAACATAGCAAAAGCAATATACAGAAAACCGGTAGCCAACATCAAACTAAATGGAGAGAAACTTGAAGCAATCCCACTAAAATCAGGGACTAGACAAGGCTGTCCTCTCTCTCTGCATATCTTTTCAATATACTACTTGAAGTTCTAGCTAGAGCAATTAGACAACATAAGGAGGTCAAGGGGATACAAATTGTAAAGGAAGAAGTTAAATTATCACTATTTGCAGATGACACAATAGTCTACTTAAGTGACCCGAAAACCTCCACTAGAGAACTCCTACAGCTGATAAACAACTTCAGCAAAGTAGCTGGTTATAAAATCAACTCAAGCAAATCAGTTGTCTTCCTATACTCAAAGGATAAGCAGGCTGAGAAAGAAATAAGGGAAATGATACCCTTCACAACCGCCACAAACAATATAAAGTATCTTGGTGTGACTCTAACCAAACAAGTGAAAGATCTATATGACAAGAACCTCAGGTCTCTGAAGAAGGAAATCGAAGAAGACCTCAGAAAATGGAAAAATCTGCCATGCTCGTGGATGGGCAGGATTAATATAGTTAAAATGGCCATCTTGCCAAAAGCAATCTACAAATTCAATGCAATCCCCATCAAAATCCCAACTCAGTTCTTCACAGAGTTAGAAAAAGCAATTCTCAGATTCATCTGGAATAACAAAAATCCCAGGATAGCTAAAACTATTCTCAACAACAAGAGAAATTCTGGGGGAATTAGTATCCCTGACTTCAAGCAATACTACAGAGCAATAGTGTTAAAAACTGCATGGTATTGGCACAGTGACAGGCAGGCGGATCAATGGAATAGGATTGAAGATCCAGAAATGAACCCACACACCTATGGTCACTTGATCTTCTACAAAGGAGCTGAAAACATCCAGTGGAAAAAAGATAGCCTTTTCAACAAATGGTGCTGTTTCAATTGGAGGTCAGCATGCAGAAGAACATGAATTTATCCATTCTTATCTCCATGTACTAAACTCCACTCCAAGTGGATCAAGGACCTCCACATAAAACCAGACACACTGATACTAATAGAAAAGAAACTGGGGAAAACCCTTTAGGACATGGGTACAGGGGGAAATGTTCCTGAATAGAACACCAATAGCTTATGCTCTAAGATCAAGAATTGACAAATGGGACCTCATAAAATTACAAAGTTTCTGTAAGGCAAAGGACACTGTTAAAAGGACAAAACAGCAACCAACAAATTGGGAAAGGATATTCACCAACCCTACATGTGATAGAGGGCTAATATCAAATATATACAAAGAACTCAAGAAGTTAGACCCCAGGGAACCAAATGACCCTATTAAAAGTGGGGTACAGATCTAAACAAAGAATTTTCACTTGAAGAAATTCGGATGGCTGAGAGGCACCTTAAGAAGTGTTCAACATCATTAGTCATTAGGGAAATGCAAATCAAACCAACCCTGAGATTTCACCTTACACCAATCAGAATGGCTAAGGTCAAAAACTCAGGAGACAGCAGGTGTTGGGGAGGATGTAGAGAAAGAAGAACACTCCTCCACTGCTGGTTGGGCTGTTAGATGGTACAACCACTTTGGAAATCAGTCTGGCGGTTCCTCAGAAAACACTTGGACATGACACTTCCGTAGGACCCTGCTATACCTCTCCTGGGCATATACCCAAAAGATTCCCTAGCATGCAATAAAGACACATACTCCATTATGTTCATAGCAGCCTTATTTATCATAGCCAGAAGCTGGAAAGAACCCAAATGTCCCTCAATGGAGGAATGGATACAGAAATTGTGGTATGTTTGCACAATGGAATAGAACTCAGTAATTAGAAACAATGAATTCACAAAATTTTTAGGCAAATGGTAGGATCTGGAAAATATCATCCTATGTGAGGTAACCCAATCACAAAAGAATACACATGGAATGCAATCTCTGATAAGTGGATATTAATTAGTCCAGAAGCTCTGAATACCCAAAGCACAAATAGCATAACAAATGACTCCCATGAAGAAGTATGGAGAGGGTCCTGATCCTGGAGAGGATTATCTAATGTTGGAGGGGAATATAAGGACAGAGAAAAAGGAGGGAGGTGATTGGAGAATGGGTGGAGAGAAAAAGGTTTATGGGGTATATGGGGAGGGGGGATCTGGGAAAGGGGAAATCATTTGGAATGTAAACAAAGAATATAGAACATAAAAATATTAAAGAAATAATGTATGATGGCACAAATGCTGGTTTGTGAAGACACAAAATCGATAAGCTATATATATAAGTACCTCTGACCCTAGGAACTGAGGGACAACACAGGAGCAGAAAAATGTCATACAACTCAGTGTTTGTGTCTTTAAATACAGAATCACATAAAAGATATTCTTCAGACACCAAAATACAATATGAATAATACTAGGGTATTCTTCAACAACAAAGTAATTACTCAGTAAATCACACTGATGCCTTCCACCTACATGCCAGCAAGGGGCCTAGTAAAAAATTGAGTTATTGTGGTTTCCTTCTGACAGCATGTCCTACCCTGCAACCCTGGCACAATCCAACCATACATCACTGGAGCCAGAGTCAGGTCTTTGCTAAAGCTAAGCAGCCTAAGTTGCTACAAAACTCATGTTCATCACTTCCATAATTCTGAATTTTGTTTTGCTTTGGCTTTGCAATTGCAGCATGATAGCTATCATGACAGTGCCATTTCTATATAAAATGCATTTAGCAGATTCCAAGATCATGCCGATTGTAGATATTCAATGCATTGTTTGAAATATTGTATGAGGATAGTGATGTATACATTTGTTGCCAGCACAAATTTAAACAACAAACTGTGTAAATAAAGGATAGTGGCATAGATGTTATGTACAATTGTAATATATACAGAAAAGACATTATTTAATATATTAATATTTTCTTAATCCAAAGCAAAGTAGACTGAAACATCTACTGTGCATAGTAGGTGATTATTCCCCTCATATACACATGTGGGGCTGATTTTTACTCATTTGAAGAGTAAATTTCCATACATCAACTATTATCAAATGTATGCAATACTATAAAAATACTGTAAGACTTGGGAAGCCAGACAGATCACACATTAGCACGTCTCTTGGTGACCTTCCAGCTTGGCTCTCCCTGTTGTCCATGATATTTTCAGACAGCTAAGATTGACCTTCAGATTCCAGATCAAGGTTTCCTGTTAATAAAGGCGGCAAGGGGAAATAGTTTCTTAAAATTTCAGTTGCTTTAATGGAAAAAATACTACAGATTTTTGTTACAGAAAACAACATTTCATATAATTTAATGAAACTGTGTATCACTTAAAAGTCAGTGGCAAAACATCAAGCGTCAAATTATACAATTGGTTTCTGGGTTGCACCCTAAGAAGGAAACAACTATCATTGATATAAAATAATGAGATCACAAAATACAGGAGAAAACCAAATTATTTCTCCAAAATACAATGATCAAGGACTATATTAAATTTCAGTGCACTGTATAGTAATAATAATATCCATATTATCTACATAATCAGATTTCTTGTGACTCAGGAAAGAGCTCAGATATCATTACCAATCTATGTTGGGTTCCTTTTGTTTTAATGAGAATTTATTGAGTAACATTTAAAGTTAGTGATATTTAAGAAGAGAGGATGTTAATTAAGATTAAAAAGAGATACACATTACATCCAAAGAGCATATAGTCTGGGGTTTTGAGGTGAAAGAGGCAAAGAATTCAGAAGAGGAAGTCAAAACAGGACAAATTACAAAAGTACTTCATAGCAGCATGAAGCTAGGCTTTCAAGATTAAGCAACAAATTTTACTGGAAATTGATTTTTTTCTATTCATCATTAAAGTAAACCTGATAAACAGTGAGTTTCCTAATGTCATTATCACACACAGTTCTCTGCCGGTGTGTGTGTGTGTGTGTGTGTGTGTGTGTGTGTGTGTGTGAAGGTCAGACAAGGATCTTTGAGAATTGGTTCTGGCCTCCCCTCTTGTTGAAGCAGGGTCTTTACTGTTTCTGTTCATACGCCAGCTTCTAGGTAATTCTGTCAGCACTTTCATTCCTAGAATAAAACTAACTCAGTTGTGACATATGTAATGCACTTTGGAATCTGGTTTGTGTTCGAGCATCATTTCTGTTGTTTTGATAAAATAGCCTAACAAAAAACAACTTAGGGGCAAAAGGCTTTATTTTAGCTTACAATTCTGGTTTACAGTTTGTCATACCAGGAAGTGTCCTTATAGGAGTTCCTGGAACACAAATGTACACCATCACTCCTGGCTTTTTAAGGTGTTCTAGGAATTGGACTTGAGTTAGCTGGATAGCTCGCCATCGCTCTGACTTCTATACTATTCTCTCATCCATTTCCCACATACACTTCAAATTCTGGTTCTCTTCTTTCATTCTGATGACCCCCTACAGTCCACATGTTATTCTAATGATCCCTACAGTCTGCATGTCACAAGTATTTTGTTACTTTCTCTCTATTTTCCTTTCACTCTCCCTCTCTCATGGGCCCTTTTTTGGGTTTTGATGCCTTTGTCAAGCATTCGGCCACTGTAACCATGTAGAGTCTTTTTGAGTCTTCTGTGATATCCACTGTTCAACATGTGTGCTTTGTGCCACTTTCACATTGCCAGTGACACTGTGGCTCTGTAGTAATCTGAGGCTGAGACTTAGATGTCTCAGAATTGTTCTTATGCTTAAGTTAAAATCAACTATGTGGGTCTCAGTCCATAATTGTAGGGGTCACCATGGCAGCTGGTCCCAACATATCTGCAGGAAAATGCACAAAGGGATTGAATGCACACATGCATGCCCACTGTGCTTAGTTTAATTTCCCCACTCTTAGGCAGTCCAGGAAACTTGCTTAGGGAATGATATCATTCACAGACCTCCAAGTCTTCCCATATCAATTAATTTAATTAAGACAGCCCTAAGCAGATCTATCCACATATCAGCCCACGGTGGACAATCTTTTGTTGAGGCTCCACCAGGTTACTCTAGGTTATGTTAATTGATTATTAATGATCATTATCATTGCTTCCACCTTTTTGAGAATTTTTCACATATGTTCATCAGGAAATTGCTTTACATTCCTACAGTTTCTGTATCCAGTTTGGCTATTGTACTTGACTATGTGGAGTGAGTCAGGTAGTCTTCGATATTGTTTCTCATTCTATTTTGTTTCTATTTCTTTCAATTTTGGATCATTTTGGGTGATGGCGCCATCCTAAATACTTGATAGAATTTGTCTGTGAATCTTTCAAGTTCTGGACTTTTCACTGTGGAAAGATTTTAATTACTGTTTCAGTCTCTGGCTAGCTATGGGCTGTGTTAAGTTATTCATGTCTTCATTGGCAGGGAAAGTGTTTGAGAGCTTATTTTTTTTGTTTGTTTGTTTGCTTCAGTTTACCAGTTCATTAGTAAGATAAATGTATTCTTCCAATAGATTGCATTCCTACCTTGTGCTTTTCATACTCGTTTTTAATGTAAACACTAAAGGTTGTAAACATTTCTCTTTGATATGGCTTAGCTGAATTTTAGAGATTCTAATAATTCAGTACTTCATTTATTTCAATTCTAGGAAATTTTACATTTCTTCATCAATTTCTTTCTTTTTTCAGAATTATTTATTTATTTGTTTGTTTATTTATTTATTTATTTTATGTATATGAGTACACTGTAGCTGTTTTCAGACACACCAGAGGAGAATGTCAGATCCCATTACAGATGGTTGTAAACCACCATGTGCTCAAATCCCAGATATGGTTTCTGGGATTTGAACTGAGGACCTCTGAAAGAGCAGTCAGTACTCTTAACCACTGAGCCATCTCTCCAGCTGAGTGACTGTTTATATTATATTGTTCAGTCTTCAAATATATGTATAGTTTCTGTGGTTTATCTTCCTGTTGATGTGTGGGTTTGTTGTAGTGTAAACTATTAAGATATATGTAGTTATATTGTTGTGTTTAACCTCATGACATCTGTCTCCACTTTTAGAGAAAGCTGAGTATAATGTATGTACCTCATCTGTTGGTTTAAATATACTATGTATATGTATTAGATGAAATGATATATCACAAAGCTTAGCTCTGAAGTATCTTTATTGACTTTTAATCTCCATGACACATCTAAATATGTAAATGTGGATCTGAAATATGAATATTTTTTCTTTTAGTTTTTGTATTATGAAACATGGTGTCCCACCCTAACTCCATACATACTTAAATGTTTCTTTTATTAATATGTAATGATTTTCCTTAACAATTCTGACTAATTTTGAAGTCTAGTTTATCATCTATCAGAATAAATATGCTAGTTATTTTCATCTTCTTTATGTCTGGTAGGTAGAGCCTTTGCCTTTTAGTTTGAAGTAGTCTCTTCAGTGTGGTATTATTTTTGGAAGTAATAGACAGTTATTTGTTTCTTACTTTTAAATACAGTCAGCTACTTTGTGTCTTTTTCTTTAATTGAAAATAGATTTTTTTTCATACAATATATTGATTGTCAACTCCTCTGAGATCTTCCCTAGCTCCTTTCCCATCCTCATATAAAGAAAATAAATACCTTTATTTCTCCTTAGAAACTATACAGGCATATATTTAATAATAATAAAAATACAATATGATAAAATAACAACATACAAATCTGAATAGAATAAAACAAGCAGAAAAAAACAGCCAAAGAAAAAGCAGAAGAAACGCATAGATATAGAGATACATGCTTTTGCACACGCAGGCATCCCATAAAAATGCAAAACCTGAAGCCACATTATATACACAAAGGACATGTGAGATTTAAAAGAATACAAAAATAAACCAATAATTTTTTCATTTATAAAAATTATTTTGAGCAGAGTTTCAGCCCTGGCTGTCCTAGAACTCACTCTGTAGACCAGATTACTCTCAAACTCACAGAGATCTACCAGTTTCTAATTTCCAAGTGCTAGGGTTAAGAGCATGTGTCCACACCCAGCTAAATAAAGGTTTTTTAAACATATAAATACTTAAAAATAATTTTAAAAATAATTTGATTGAACATTATGAGACAAAAACTTCTAAAACTGCTACTGAGTTTGTTTTGTTTACCCTCTCCCAATGAGCATGCAGAAAACTATTAAGAGTGATTTTACTTTTTCTCAAGTGAGACTCCATAGGAGAAAATTAAGTTTTTGTTTGCGGTGGTTTTAAAGTGGAGATTGCTTCTGGGTTAGGAGTGAAGGATTGTGTCTACTTCTCCTCTTAGTCCTTGGACTCATCTTGGGCAGATTCCTGAAGGCCCAGTGAACGCTGTCACAATCTCTGTATGTTCATTCATCTAGCATCAGTCTTGCTGTGTTTAGAAGGCCTATTTCTTTGGAATTCTACATCTTTGACTCTTAAATTAATTTATCCTTCTCCTGTGGAGGGTTCCTTGAACCCTGAGGGGAAAGATTTGATTATGTCATCCAGTTTAGAACTGTTAAAATGTTTGATAACTTCTTCATTTAATATTACTATTGAGGGCATTTTGTTAATTCCTATGACTTTGTTAGCTGTTCTTCTGCCTGGATGATTATAATTATTGTTACTTCATTCTTTCCTTCCTCTAATAATATTGGGAGTTGCTAGTTTATTGTGTTAGATATAAAGAGGAGCATTTCCTTAGCATATATCCTATATAATTAGGATATATATCATATAGATGTTCAATAAATTCTTGTCAACTGACTTCTACCTGTTTTCTGTCTCCCCTCAAGCCACTGTACTACATCAGGATTATTTATGATGTTAAATTTTCCTGCCTTTCTTCCTCTCTGTATATCAATAAGATGATATTAGGCCAAAGCAGATGGAGTTTCAAGGTCAGTGGTTTAAGAGCAACAACTTTGTATGTTTCAACCTGATAATAAATGTTTGCAAGAGTTAATCTGCATACCACAAGGAACTGATAACCATTACATTGAACTTGCACTATGTATGGTTAATTTTCTTAGGCAAAATTTAGCCAGTTTTCTAAGAAAATAAATCAAAATTACCAAATGTCCCAATACTTTGAAGGCTGAGACTAGAGTGTAGTCAAAAGTTTGAGGCTAACTTAGAGCTGTGTAGCAAGACCCTGTCTTTATAAAGACTTGAGATATAGCTGTTAGCTTAATTTATTATCAACTTCACTAGCATTTACAAAATCATGTCAAGTCTATCTGGCCTTCAACATTGACTTCCATTGCGCAGATCTCTTCATTGTTGGTATCCAGCTTTCTGGGACTCATCTTTCACAAGGAAGTCTTTGTGCAAGTTACTGCCTTAATGTTATACTTGTGGTGACATGGTTGTATCGTGTATGGCTTTCTTTCTGCTCCTCAGAGCACCAATCCTTTTCTCCTGACCTGGCATTGCATCTCAGTTCCCCATCTATATCACATACAACTTCAATTTCTACAAAGTGTTGGATTTTGACACAGCAATAGATTCCAGTGGAAGGAATACGTAGGGAACACTTCTCATTCAAACCACCACAAAAGACAAAATGAGACTCAAATGAGACACTTGGTATCAAAGGGTGGAAGTAATAACAGTAACACTGAAACGGCAAACACAAACACAGACTGATCTAGGCAAGAAAAGTTATTTAGTTAAATCATAACCTGGACATTTTCTAATGTAATTTTGGCAGAATCCATCCTGTGAGATGTTCTGTTTATAAAATGGGCTGTAATATCACAACATATGTTTGATAGAAAGTGAGGGGAAGGCCACCATGTCATCTGTATCTTGGAAGACTACATCTCACACAGTAGATTTTGTTTTCTGTATGAGTTGTAGCAGATTTTACATGCTTAGTCCCACGGTTTTGGAATATAATACTAATTCTCTCACTTTCCCTACATTTTCCTAAATTTCTTTGTGGAGAAGGAATCCCTTTCCTTGAGAAAATCATTCTATTTTTAATATAATTCTTTGTCTTAGATCACCATTTTTATTTATAACATTGTCTAGTTTAAATAGAAAATAGATAATTAAAAACTCAATTACTTGAGTATTTGATGACTTATCTTCAGTTGTAAGCACTAAAAATATTAAGTGTTAACAATGTTAGAGCAAGAGGTAGACCACTTTTCTTATTTAAATTAATTATTTTTCCTTTTGTGGTGCTGAGAGTGAAACTTAAGGCTAGGGAAAGGATTTACTTATGAGCCACATGTACTTCACAGAACAATTTTATTTTAATTTTATCTGAACAATTAACTACTTGAAACATTCCTTGTTATTAAAGGAACTAAATAAGAGAAGCATATTCTAAGTTCTTTGGATGTACTAGTTGCATATATTTCAGTTTTCCTGTATATGAGACCTATATGAGAGCAACTCAGAACTTATGTACCTGAAGAATTATTAATGAAGATCCAAGACATTGGGAAAATTATCCCAAACTTTCATAGTGAGACAAGCTTCTAATACAGTTCTCTGTGCAATACTCACACTACTGGCCAAGAATCCCCTTTCTTTTCTTGAAAATATTTGTTTTTCTGGGAATCATGAGAACGGAGCTAATACAAAACCTTGTTTCCAAAATTTCTTCTTGTTCTTCTTGGGTCTTTAATTCAGGCTTTAATGAAACTTTGGAAATATAGCTGTCTCATTTCATGGCAGAAAATGGACTGCACAGAGTTTTCAAAATCATTTCCAATTGCTCCAAATGTGAACCCCCATCCCCCGTGCTGGGACAGTATCTGTTCCCAAGGTCCCTGCCATGGGACTGACATCCCACCTTTCTGGGGCAGTATCTACCTGTTCCTAGAATCCCTACCATGGACTTCCATACCATATCTTCTTTACCCTGGGTCGCCCGGACATGTCAGAAAGAGTGCTTTGTCTCTGTGCTTCCATTGGAGTGTTTTATTAAAACAAAGTTCAGTTGGTTTTTTAATTACTGTGCCATTCTGCCTTATCTCTAAGGTGACTTTGCAGTTCATCAGCTGCAACTCTCTATTTAAGAAAAGAGGAGAGGCTGCAAGGAGAACCTGGCAATTACAAGGTTAATCTCTATTTTCACAGCCTCGCTTGGGGCTTCATTCAGGTAATTTCAATTAACTTTTATGGATGTTACCTTCTCTAACACTCCAGCAAAATGCTACTGTAAGTAGAGTCAGTGCTTTTGGCAATACAACTGGGAAGGAAGTTAAGCTATGAATTTTTCTCAAATGCACCAAAAATATTGCTCCCAATAACCTGTGACATGTTTTCCATGGTCTAATGCAAATTAAAACCATGGTGATCTAAGGATCTGAAATGCCAGGGTCATTAGCAGAGCTTTCTGTATTGCAGCTCTGCAGGTGGCCATTAGGATAGTATATGGAAATATCAGTGGCAGCCTCAAAGATCACCAAAGATCAGGAAACAAGCAACTCCAAAAAGAAAATACAAGAATCCACTAAGAGATGAAGCTATAGTTAAGAGCATAAAGGTAATAGAAACTCCTGTGGCAAGTTTTCCGTTTTCTGTAACCCTGGGCCACAGTTTGGTCATTTTGTGTTTTATAGGTTTAAGAAAAATACTTGTTATACACCTGAGCTCACAGGTCTTTGGTTCTTTGTAAAAGAGAGCAGGAAGTCAAAGCCACATATCAAAAAACGTATTGACAGCCTCTTGTTGAGATAACCCCTCTGGACTCTTCATTAGTGTCTCTGGGGAAAATCTATCAGGGATGACAGAAGTAAACATAAATAAAAAAATAAGTAAATAAGTAAATAGATGAATGAATGAGTGAATGAATGAATTAATGTTTTAGTGTTACAAATGTGAATTCCTCCCATTTTCTACATCTAAAAGGCAGCTAGTTAGCAAAAGACTGAAGGACAAAAGAAGCCTTTTCACTTCAGTTAAACTTTCTAGTTATCTTAAATAAAAATCACAGTGAAGAATCACCCTACTATCAAAATATTTCATGCACCATAGACTGTAATCAAAGTTAATGCATAAGGTTTAACTCTGCTTACTCAAATTTTGATGTGTTTAGTTTTCTTTTACAGTAATTTGTTTAGGAAAGAACTAAAACATATTTTTGTTTGGATTTTTTTTTACTGAAATTTGATGAATTTCTCAACTATTTCCCATCAAAGGACATTGCATTCCAGGTGTGCCAAGGTTAAATTTGAGGGCACTGCAGAGTACCGGAAAACAGTCGGCTTCTTCCATTTGCTGTGAATGTGTGAGTGCAGGTAGCCTTTACATAATCCTTTCTAGAGCTCTAAATTAAATGGGACCACAAAGTCTGTATTTTTCCAATATTTAGGGGATATTTGATGAAAAGTTTGGCAACTTAATTCTCATAAAAATGATTAAATGGGAATAATATTGGCAAGAAGCAGCTATCACGTCATATTTGGGAAGATGTATAGGAGACGAAGTAGAAAAGTCTCAAAATCTCTCTCTCTCTCTCTCTCTCTCTCTCTCTCTCTCTCTCTCTCTCTCTCTTCTCTCTCTCCATTCTCCTTCTCTTCAACCCCTCCAGGAATATTTCTATAGGATTCTTATTCTCCCTCAATTGAAGCCAGGGCTTTAAAATTAAGTATGAAATATATTGTGTTATTATTTATTATTATTGCAATTAATCTGAAATGAATTGTTTTGTTCTTAGGAATAGTCTGTTTCTAGACAAACTAAATTATACCTGTGTCTTTTGCCCTTTACAACTAAGGAAACACTATGGTGTTGCCAATGGGCAAGGCAGTTGAGGACTCAGATCTACTCTTTGGTGGAACTTTCATTATGATAGAGGGAAGGAGGGAGAAGGAAGGATGGGATAGAAGGAGAGATGGAGGGATGGAGGGACAGAGGGACAGACAGAGAGACAGAGGGAAGGAGTTGCAGTCTTACTGGATGGCCAGACAAGAATTGCTGGGTTGTGTTTTTGTACAGGCATACACTGTAATCAGGCTTTTCACAGGACACGAACTGTGAGGCTGGGGTTATGTTCTGTGTGGGGTTTTGAGACCTATACTGTTGCCAGCCTGAGTTAGCCCTTTGCATGCCTTTTTTTCTTTTACATTTGAAAGCCATTTCAAATAATTCTTAAGAAGATTCTGGAGACTTTTTTTCTCCCAAAAAATTTAAGTGTATTTCCATTTAAGAAATTGATATCTGGTTTTGTCCAGAAAATTGATATGTGGTTACTATTTGTGTCTTCCATTTTGCAGCAGAAAGAATGTTAGAGTTAAGCATTTCCGCAGAAGGAAGTAGGTCAAAGTTCTTTTCTGCAAAGCCACCCCATCTTCATTCAGTTCTGATAAACTGAATAAAATAGCTAAGTAAGGTGGATACTCCTACCACCATGAATCTGTTTCCATGAGACAGCTTGGTTCTACAATGTGTTTGGAAAAGTTAACTCATGACAGTTTTAAAGCAGGTAGAAGAGTCAGAAAATAAGGTTGAAAGTCTTGAATTCAACCTCTAGGAAGACAAGAAACCAACAAGACTACATGGATCCAAAACAAGCCTAATGTAAACCAAGAAGAGAGCCTGCAGACACCAAAACAGACTTTTCCATTACTGTGGAGAGGAGGCTCAAGGGAGTGCACCCAAGTGGGAGAATGGGTACAGTAAGTAAGTTGAAGGCCAAAGCAGTTCATTGAATTGGAAGTCTCTATAGGAATAAAGGCGGATCAACCATGCTGGTAAGGTTAAGCCAATTTTCAAATCAACATTTTTTTAGAGTCTAGACTTATTAAATAGGTTCCATAAACCAAAGTGACAGTGTCTTCTCTGGAATTTACTGCCTGTGTATATGTGTTTAATGGCAATAATCATCTTGAATGGTGGCCCCTTCTTGCCTTCCTCTCCCCATTCATCCCCCTCTCTCTTTCTCCACCTCTCCCTCCCTTTGCTTTCTCCCTTTCTCCCTTCCTGTTTTCCTCTCTGTTTCCTATCGTCCATAGGTTGGAGTTTTTGGCCACAATGTTCTACCTTGCTTCAGGTGCAAAGAAACAAAGGCAAATAACCATGGACTGAAGGCCCTGGAACAATGAGTAAAAGAAAATCTTTCTTTGTTTCAAATTGTTTATCTCCTGTATCTTGTCGCAGCAGAGATTTTATGTGGTGTGATTTTATTTATTTTTAAATGTTCTTTTGGGGTGTTTCTCCTGAGCCAATGTAAAAGTCAGGTAAGGCAGCATGCGTCCTTAACAATAGTAGTGAGAAGAGGTGGAGTCAGAAACAAGTGGATTTCAGGAGTTCTCTGGGGATCCTGTCTGGTTCAAAAGACAAGCTCAGGGTTCAGTAAGAAACCCTTTCTCAAAATAGTAAGTGTGTGTGTGTGTGTGTGTGTGTGTGTGTGTGTGTGATCTTAATACATGTATGTAATGGATCTATTTCTCTCTTGTCTCCACCATGAAGAAGAGCCTGAACCATCTCTTCATTCATTGTCAACATTTGTCTTCAACATGGACCTTTATAGGTGAGCACAGCTATACATACATGCACAAGCACATAGATAGTCACCCACAAATTCCCTTCAAATGATGTCACTGACTCTCTGCTAATTTAGCTACTTTGTATATATTTCTATAATTTATAAAATATCTTATGTCTTTCTTATGCCAGAGTGATCAGAAAAAATGCAATATGTGATTTCATTTATGAAAATTTCTTGGGGCTTATTTTGTAATCTAATACATATATTTTTTCTCAAGAGGGTTACCACACTGATGAAAAGAAAGCATGTTGTATAGCTCTTGTGTGGCATGATCTGTAAATATCTGCTAAGACCATATAATTTAAGTTCAATGCCTCTGTGATAATATTTTCAAAAATGTTGATGTTTCTTTCTAAAATTGTGTTGGAGACTATCCCATTTTAGATGTGTCCAAGTTAGAGCCCATGAGTTGAATGCATTCCAAGAGCTCTGAGGATGTGGCCCCAACACTAAATTGTGACCTTTCTTAAGCCATTATATGATTTTACTTGTAAAACTTGTTACATATTTCTTAAGTGTGAACTTTATCAATGACAAACAGTATTAAATCACAACATCAAAAAGGTTGGATAAGTCCATTAGATCTTACAGTTAACAATAATATCAACCAACTAGACCCCCCCCCCATAGCTCCCAGAGACTAAGCCATCAACCTAGGGGTACACATGGCTCCAGCTGCATATGTAGCAGAAGATTGCCTTGTCAGGCATCAATGAGAGGAGAGGCCCTTGGTCCTATGAAGGATTGATATATACACCAGTGTAGGGGCATTGAAGGCAGGGAGTTGAGAGTGGGGTAGTAGAGGAACACCCTCATAGAAGTAGTAGAGGAACACCCTCATAGAAGTAGTGGGAAGGAGGATGGGATAGGGGCTATCTGGGAGGGGGAAAACTGGTGAAGGGAATAACATTTGAAATATAAATAAAGAATATATAAAAAAATAAAAATAAAAAAGTTAAAAAGCCAATGTTCTGATGCCAGGAGCAGGGAGTTGTTAAAAATCCACTGCTTCAACATTGTAATAACCTTAGTGTGTTTTCAGTTTTTCTTTTAGAACCTCAGCATGGGGTCAAAGAATATACACAGCTATTTCCCTTAGGTTTCCCTTTCCTTGGACTTAGTTTCTGTCCCCTCAGTCTCTACCTGTATATGTGCTTTGCCATAAAGTGAGATTTTTATAGGCAACATAATGTATAATTTCATTTTTGTTACTGTTTAATGCATTCAACTACTCTGTATCTTTTAAAAAATATGCTTATTAAACCTATCTGTCTTTCTCTTTCTCTGTCCCTCGGTCTGACCACCTGCCCACCCATCTATCCAGTCATTAATCCATTCATCCATCCATCCATCCATCCATCCATCCAACCATCCATCCCTCTATCCATTTGCTAGTGTGCTTCACTATGTTCATATCATGGCATATACTTGAGGTCAGAGAATGCATTGCAGGAGTCAGTTCTCTCCTTTTACCATGAGGGTCCTGGGAATGGAACAAGGATTATGAAACTTGAAAGCAATTCCATTTGCCTGATGAACGATCTCTACCAGTTTCCATCTTTTAATTAAGGAATGTAGTTTGCTTACATTCAAGGTTATTATTGAAGGTTAAAGAATTCTTCCTGTCACTTTGATGAATTTTCTTGGGTTGCTTGGAATGTTCATTTTCCTTTAATTCTGCTCATGCTTAGCTCATCGGCCTGATTGTTTGCTGAGATTCTATTTTGTTAAATAAGTTTTCAATGCCTATGGCTTTATTCTTCTCTTTTGAAAAGTGCACACACGTTTTTGATTACAGAAGTCCTGTAGGTCTCGCATATTCTCCTCATTGTCTTCCTCTTTGTCCTTCTCCTTCTCCCCTTTTCTCCTCCCTCTTCTCTCCCATCACTATCCTCCACCCCTTTTCTCTTTCTCTTGACTGGAATATTTCCAAAGCCATGTAGCCAATTTCACATATTCTCTTCTGGCTCAGAGATTACTGTTGTGACTTTAAGCTGAACTCTTGACTCAGCATTTCATTTATGCAATTTCTGTTTGATTCTTTTTAAAAAATCATTTTCACTGATAAATGTCTCTCATATCTAACGTTATTTAACCATCCACAATAACCATTCCTTTATCTTGTACTTCCTTGAGTTTTCTCCTCATCGGTGCTTTGAATTTCTTATCAAGTGTTCCATCCATTTTGTTTTAGGAATCTATTGCTGCAAAGCTGGGAATTACAGAAGTGTTGTATCACTTTGATTTTTCATGTTTCTTTGGATTCTGTGATATGATTTGTATATCCAGTGGATCAGATATCACTCTCACTTTTATTATGTGGTTTTCTTAATAAGCAGCTTTCTCTTGAAGATGGTGGTTTGGCAAACAATGCCAAATAAATCTGTCTTAATGTAACCTTATTACAGCTTCCTTTCTCATAATAATTGAGAAACAGTATGTAACATGGTACAATTGGAGAGGCATTCTATCCCTATAATTCAGGCAACACTGAAGATATTCTATATACTCTAAAAAAATGTGATGTACATGGCAGTAGGTCTCAGGAGATCCTTATGTAGCTTCTCTTAAAGTTCTAATGATGCCCCCATCAGGCTGCTCAGGCACTGTTAATATGAGCTCTGCAACTTCCTGCAGAATGCCCCTGCCACTACTTGCCCCATAGTAGTGACTATACTGAAACACTCCAAACAGTCCACATGCTGTGTGAGGAAAGATGCCAATGGAGAAAAACTGTGATATCTGGTGAGTGTCCAATTTTAGATGGTTCCCCTTGGGTACCATTTTAATTATATATACTCTGGGGGTAGGGAAGAATCTGAGGCTACAGACATGCTTATAGAGGCCACATTTAGACATGCCTTGTTTATCTATAATGATTCTTTGAGTACTGCCTAGCTAAGAAGGGTTGTGATAAGTGTGTGGGCTGATGTGGGTGTTGGTCTCATCCCTGGTCTCACTTGGTAATTACCCTGATCTGGCTTTCTAGTGTGATGCTTGTTCCTTCATTCTCCACTATATCAAAACTCTCATTCTAAAGTTCAGGCTAAGTCTCAGTCAATCTGCTGAGTCAGACTGTAGCTACCCAATAATCCAGTGAAATGAATGTCTATGAAGTCCAAGAGAGGAGAAGATGACGAAGTTTCTGACTCTCTGAGTAGATGGTTTGTACACTTCCTTATCACTCCAGATGGTTCTTGTTTGATGAGGGCCTTCTAGGCTTTCTCCTCAAAGGCCTTCTCCAACTCAAAGCTGCATGGACAGTTTCAGGTTCTCAAGCAGATGAGCTATAATCTTGTAAGGATTGTGAAACTGTCCAGGAGCTCAATTATGAACACACACTAGGGGAGTTTCCAGAGACTCAACTTCAACCTTTCCTGCTTCCTTGCCAAGTGGTAATTACAAGAATATTTTGTTTCTTTTGTGTTGCTGTTGTCCCAAGTTTTCAAATCAGAACAGATTTCAATGTTTCTTATTCTGGCTCTAAGAATTCTCCCACAGTCACTCACTGAAGTGTAAGCACATAGCTGCTGCATTAATTGTCTATGTGGACAAAGCGATGAGATGAGGGCTTTGTATTGTCATTCACCCATCTTGAAACTTCTTAGAGGAGTTGCTTTGAAGTCATATTTTCAATTACTTTGAAGTCACTCTTTTCAATAACAAACCTAAATAATAGGACAAAATGGCAACCAACAGATTATGAAAAGAACTTTACCAATCTTACATCCAATAGAGGGCTAATATCCAATGTATACAAAGAACACAAGAAGTTAGACTCTAAAGAGTCAATTAACCCTATTAAAAATGGATTACAGAGCTAAACAGAGAATTCTCAATTGAAGAAACTCGAATGGCTGTGAAGCACCTGAAGAAATGTTCAGCATCCTTAGTTATCAGGGAACTGAAAATCAAAACAACCCTGAGAGTCCACCTCACACCAGTCAGAATGGCCAGGGTTTTGGAGAAGGCCTTTGAGGAGAAAGCCTAGAAGGCCCTCATCAAACAAGAACCATCTGGAGTGATAAGAAAGTGTACAAACCATCTACTCAGAGAGTCAGAAATCTCAGGGGACAGCAGACACTGGAGAGGATGTGAAGAAAAAGGAACACTTCTTCATTGCTGGTGGGTTGCAAGCTGGTAAAACCACTCTGGAAATCTGTTTGGCAGTTCTTCAGAAAATTATATATCGTACTACCTGAGAACCCAGCTATACAATTCCTGGGCATATATCCAGAAGATGTTCCAACATGTAATAAGGACACATGCTCCACTGTGTTCATAGCAGCCTTATTTATAATTGTCAGAAGCTGGAAAGAACCCAGATGTCTTTCAACAGAGGAATGGACAGAGAAATTGTGGTAAATATACACAATGAAGTACTAGTCAGCTGTTAAAAACAATTAATTCATGACTTTCTTAGGCAAAGGGATGGAACTAGAAAGTGTCATCCTGAGTGAAGTAACCCAATTACAAAAGAAAACACATGGTATGCACTAACTGATAAGTGGATATTAGCCCAAAAAGTCTGAATACCCAAGACACAATTCACAGACCACAGGAAGTTCAAGAAGAAAGACTAAAGTGGGGGTGCTTTGGTTTTTCTGAGAAAGAGAACAAAATACTCACAGGAGTAATTATGGAGACAAAGTATGGAGCAGAGACTGAAGGAAAGGCCACTCAGAGAGTGTCCTACCTGGGGAGTCATCCTATAAACAGTCACCAAACCCGAACACTATTATGGATAACAAGAAGTGCTTGCCGAAATAAGCCTGTTATGGTTGTCTCCCGAGGGTCCCTGCCCCATTGGACTGAGTGTGGGGCCTCCAAAGGAGGAGTTGGAGGGTGGACTGGAGGAGCTGGAGGGGTTTGCAGCCCCATGGGAAGAATAATGATGTCAGCCACCCAGACACCCCAGGGCTCCCAGGGTCTAAGCCATCACCCAAGGTGTACACATGGTTCCAGCCAAAACTGAGGCAGAGGAATACCTTGTTGGACAATCAGTGGGAGGAGAGGTCCTTGGTCCTATGAAGGCTCAATAGATGCTCCAGCATGGGGAAATTGAGGGGGAGGTATGTGGAAGTAGGTTGGGTGGAAGAGCATATTCTTGGAGGCAGGGGGGTGGGAGGATGTGTTGGGGGTTTTGGGGAACGGGGAAACCAGGAAAGGGTATAACATTTGAAATGTAAATGAAGAATATATTCAATAAAAACACTATTCAAATGTTATCTTATACAAATAATATTTATAAAAATTAAGTAATAAATCATTTAAAATGAAAATTCGATTCCTGAGGCCTCTGGCGGGAGCCTTCAGATCTCAGATCTCCGCTTCGGATTCCAGAACAGCCTGGGCTGCAACGCCACATCTTTAGGTCCTGCAAGAGGCAAGAGAGCCATCCGGAAGGCAGGCTGGGAGGAGTCAGTGTGCTCTGGTGAGTCCAGCAGACCCCTACAGGAGCCTTCAGGTGTCTGCTTCTGGATCTGAACAGCCTGGGCCACAGCACTCTGTCTCCAGGAAGTGCAAGAGACCTGGTGTGCACCCAGAAGCAGACTGGGAGCGCACAGCTTGCTCCAGCAGCACAGAGCTTAGGGTCCAGTCCTGAGGCCTCTGGCGGGAGACTTCAGATCTCCACTTCGGGATCCAGAACGGCCTGGGCTGCAACACCACATCTCCAGGTCCTGCAAGAGCAAAAGGGGCATCCGGGAGGCTGGCTGAGAGGAGTCAATGTGCTCTGGTGAGTCCAGCAAGCCCCTGCAGGAGGCTTCAGGTGTCTGCTTCGGGATCTGAACAGCCTGGGCCACAGCACCCTGTCTCCAGGCAGTTCAGGAAGTCAGCTATGCACCAGAGGCCACCTGGGAAGAGGCTGCTTGCACTGGTAAGTCCAGCATTCACAAGACCAACTAACACCAGTGAGAACTAGATGGCAAAAGACAAATGTAGGAACATCACTAACAGAAATCAAGGCAATATGGCAGCATCTGAACTCAATTCTCCTTTAACAGCGTGTCCTGGATACCCCATCACACCACTAAAACAAGATTTAGTTTTAAAATCACTGGTCATGATGCTGGTACAGGAACACATGAAGGACATACTTAAAGAAATTCAGGAGAAAATGGATCAAAAGTTAGAAGCCCGTACAAGGGAAACACAAAAATCATTGAAAGATATTCAGGAGAATACAAAAGCCAATAAGGAGGAAATGCAAAAATCACTTAAAGAAATAAAGGAGAACTTTGGTCAACAGGCTGAAGTCATGAAAGAGGAAACACAAAAAATCTTAAAGAATTACAGGAAAGCACAAACAAGCAAGTGAAGGAGCTAAGCAAAACCATCTAGGATCTAAAATCAGAAGTAGAAACAACTAAGAACACTCAAAGGGAGACAACTTTGGAGATAGAAAACCTTGAGAAGAAATCAGGGGACATAGATGCAAATATCAACAACAGAATACAAGACATAGAAGAACAAATCTCAGATGCTGAAGATTCCATAGAAACCATGGACTCAACAGTTAAAGAAAATGCAAAATGCAAAAAGCTTGTAACCCAAAATATCCAGGAAATCCAGGACACAATGAGAAGACCAAACCTAAGGATTATAGGCATAGATGAGAGTGAAGATTTACAACTTAAAGGGCCAGCAAATATCTTCAATAAAATTATGGAAGAAAACTTCCCTAACCTAAAGAGAGAGATGCCCATGAATATACAAGAAGCCTACAGAACTCCAAACAGACTGGACCAGAACAGAAATACTTCCCGTCACATAATAATCAAAACACCAAATGTTTTAAACAAAGAAAGAATACTAAAGGCAGTAAGAGAAAAAGGCCAAATAACATATAAAGGAAGACCTATCAGAATCACAGCAGACTTTTCACCTGAGACTATGAAAGCTAGAAGATCCTGGGCAGATCTCATGCAGACTCTAAGAGAACACAATGCCAGCCAAAACTACTATACCCAGCAAAACTCTCAATCACCATAGATGGAGAAACTAAGATATTCCATGACAAAACCAAGTTTACCCAATATCTATCCACAAACCCAGCCCTACAAAGGATAATTGGAGGACAACACCAATACAAGGAGGGAAACTTCACCCTGGAAAAAGCAAGATAGAAACCTTCTCTCATCAAACCCAAAAGAAGTTAAGCAATCAAATTTAAAAAATAACATCAAAAATGACAGGAAGTAACAATCACTATTCCTTAATATCTCTTAACATCAATGGACTCAATGCCCCAATAAAAAGACATAGACTAACCGACTGGATGTATAAACAGGACCCTACATTTTGCTGCATACAGGAAACACACCTCAGTGTTAAAGACAAACACCACCTTAGAGTAAAAGACTGGAAGACAATTTTACAAGCAAATGGTCTCAGGAAAGAAGCTGGAGTAGCCATTCTAATATCAGATAAAATTGACTTTCAACCCAAAGTCATCAAAAGAGACTCTGAGGAATACTTCTTGCTGGTCAAAGGAAAAATACAAGAACTCTCAATCCTGAACATCTATGCTCCAAATGCAAGGGCACCCTCATTCATAAAAGAAACTTTATTAAAGCTCAAAGCACACATTGTACCTAACACAATAATTGTGGGTGACTTCAACACTGCACTTTCCTCAATGGACCGATCAGGAAAACAGAAACTGAACAGGGACACAATGAAACTAATTGAAGCTTTGGACGAATTAGATTGAATATATATATATATATATATATATATATATATAGAGAGAGAGAGAGAGAGAGAGAGCATTCTATCCTAAAGCAAAAGAATATACCTTTTTCTCAGCACCTCATGGTACCTTCTCCCAAATCGACCATATAATTGGTCACAAGACAGACCTCAACAAATATAAGAAGATCAAACTAATCCCATGCCTCCTATCAGATCACTATGGAGTAAAAGAGGTCTTAAATAGTAACAAAAACAATAGAAAACCCACATGCATGTGGAAACTGAACAATATTCTACTCAATGATACCTTGGTCAAGGAAGAAATAAAGAAAGAAATTAAAGCCTTTTTAGAACTTAATGTAAATGAAGACACAACATACCCAAATCTATGGGACACAATGAAAGTAGTGCTAAGAGGAAAACTCATAGCCCTGAGTGCCTCCAAAAAGAAAATGGAGAGAGCATACACTAACAGCTTAATGACACACCTGAAAGCCCTGGAACAAAAAGAAGCTATTTCACCCAGGAGGAGTAGAAGGCAGGAAATCATCAAACTCAAGGCCGAAATCAATCAAGTAGAAACAAAGAGAACCATACAAAGAATCAACAAAACCAGGAGCTGGTTCTTTGAGAAAATCAACAAGATAGATTAACCCTTAGCCAGACTAACCAAAGGACACAGAGACAGTATCCAGATTAACAAACTTAGAAATGAAAAAGGAGATATAACAACAGAAACTGAGGAAATTCGAAAAATCATTAGATCCTACTACAAAAGCCTATACTCAACACAACTGGAGAATCTGGAGGAAATGGACAGTTTCCTAGACAGATATCAGACACCAAAACTAAATCAGGATCAAATAGATCAACAAAAGAGTCCCATAACACCCGAAGAAAAAAAAAGGGTCATAGAAAGTCTCCCAACCAAAAAAAGCACGGGACCAGATGGCTTCAGTGCAGAATTCTATCAGACCTTCATAGAAGACCTACCACCAATACTCTTCAAACTATTCCATAAAATAGAAACAGAAGGAACTCTACCCAACTCGTTCTATGAAGCCACAATTACGCTGATACCAAAACCACACAAAGATCCAACAAAGAAATAGAACTTCAGGCCAATTTCTCTTATTAATATTGATGCAAAAATACTTAATAAAATTCTTGCCAACCAAATCCAAGAACACATCAAAATGATCATCCACCATGATCAAGTAGGCTTCATCCCAGGGATGCAGGGATGGTTCAATATAAGAAAATCCATCAATGCTATCCACTACATAAACAAACTCAAAGAAAAATCCATATGATCATCTCATTAGATGCAGAAAAAGCATTTGACAACATTCAGTATCCTTTCATGCTAAAAGACTTGGAAAGAACAGGAATTCAAGGCCCATACCTAAACATAATAAAAGCAATATACAGCAAACGGTTAGCCAACATCAAACTAAACAGAGAGAAGCAATCCCACTAAAATCAGGGACTAGACAAGGCTGTCCTCTCTCTCCATATCTTTTCAATATAGTACTTGAAATTCTAGCTAGAGCAATTAGACAACATAAGGAGGTCAAGGGGATACAAATTGGAAAGGAAGAAGTCAAATTATCGCTATTTGCAGATGACATGATATTCTACTTAAGTGACTGGAAAACCTCCACCAGAGAACTCCTACAGCTGATAAACAACTTCAGCAAAGTGGCTGGTTATAAAATCAACTCAAGCAAATCAGTAGCCTTCCTATACTCAAAGGATAAGCAGGCTGAGAAAGAAGTTATGGAAATGATACCCTTCACAATAGCCAAAAACAATATAAAGTATCTTCGTGTGACTCTAGCCAAACAAGTGAAAGATCTATATGACAAGAACTTCAGGTTTCTGAAGAAGGAAATAGAAGAAGACCTCAGAAAATGGAAAAATCTGCCATGATCATGGATCGGCAGGATTAATATAGTTAAAATGGCCATCTTGCCAAAAGCAATCTACAGATTCAATGCAATCCCCATCAAAATGCCAACTCAGTTCTTCACAGAGTTAGAAAAAGCAATTCTCAAATTCATCTGGATTAACAAAAAACCCAGGATAGCTAAAACTATTCTCAACAACAAAAGAAATTCCTGGGGAATCAGTATCCCTGACTTCAAGCAATACTACAGAGCAATAGTATTAAAAACTGCATGGTATTGGCACAGTGACTGATAAGTGGACCAATGGAAGAGAACTGAAGATCCAGAAATGAACCCACACACCTAAGATTACTTGATCTTTGACAAAGGAGCCAAAAACATCCAGTGGAAAAAAGATAGCCTTTTCAACAAATGGTGCTGGTTCAATTGGAGGTCAGCATGCAGAAGAATGTGAATTGATCCATTCTTATCTCCATGTACTAAACTTCACTCCAAGTGGATCAAGGACCTCCATGTAAAACCAGACACACTGAAACCAATAGAAAAGAAACGGCAGGGCGGCAGCGGCGGCAGTGCAGCAGTGGCTGGTGCAGCTGAAGGGCCATCAGCAGTGGAACCAAGGCGACACAGGGTCCAGTTAGGCCCTGCGCCCACGACCACTGACCTTTGCTGACCAGCTGGACGGCAAGCAGCTGCAGTTGTGCAGCTCCTTTCCTGCACAGAAGCCACTTCAGAACTCGGCCTCCCACCAGTCAAGAGAGGTGCATCCATCTTGGTTTCGGAATCCAGGGATCGGACAGACTGAGATCAGCCTGGGTGGCAGCACAACATCTCCAAGTCCTGCAAGAGGCTACCTGGGCTTCTGGGCCGCCAACTGGGAGAAGTCAGTGTGCTCCAGTGAATCCAGCGGGCCCCAAAGGGAGCCTTCGGGTGCCTGCTTCGGAATCTGAACAGCCTGGGCAGCAGCACCCTGTCTACAAGCTGTGCAGGAGGTAAGCTGTGCACCAGAGGCCAACTGGGAAGGGGCAGCTTGCACTGGTGAGTCCAGCACTGACAAGACAAACTAACACCAGTGAGAACTAGATGGCAAAAGGCAAACGCAGGAACGTCACTAACAGAAATCAAGGCAATATGGCAACATCTGAACCCAATTCTCCTCTACCAACATGTCCTGGATACCCCAGCACACCAGTAAAACAAGATTTGGATTTAAAATCACTGGTCATGATGCTGGTACAGGAACACATGAAGGACATACTTAAAGAAATTCAGGAGAAAATGGATCAAAAGTTAGAAGCCCTTGCAAGGGAAACACAAAAATCATTGAAAGAAATCCAGGAGAATACAAAAGCCAACAAGGAGGAAATGCAAAAAACACTTAAAGAAATACAGGAGAACTTTGGTCAACAGGCTGAGGTCATGAAAGACGAAACACAAAAATCTCTTAAAGAAATACAGGAGAACTTTGGTCAACAGGCTGAGGTCATGAAAGAGGAAACACAAAAATCTCTTAAAGAATTACAGGAAAGCACAAACAAGCAAGTGAAGGAGCTAAGCAAAACCATCCAGGATCTAAAATCAGAAGTAGAAACAACTAAGAAAACTCAAAGGGAGACAACTTTGGAGATAGAAAGCCTTGGGAAGAAATCAGGGGACAGAGATGCAAATATCAACAACAGAATACAAGAGATAGAAGAAAGAATCTCAGATGCTGAAGATTCCATAGAAACCATGGACTCAACAGTTAAAGAAAATGCAAAATGCAAAAAGCTTGTAACCCAAAATATCCAGGAAATCCAGGACACAATGAGAAGACCAAACCTAAGGATTATAGGCATAGATGAGAGTGAAGATTTACAACTTAAAGGGCCAGCAAATATCTTCAATAAAATTATGGAAGAAAACTTCCCTAACCTAAAGAGAGAGATGCCCATGAATATACAAGAAGCCTACAGAACTCCAAACAGACTGGACCAGAACAGAAATACTTCCCGTCACATAATAATCAAAACACCAAATGTTCTAAACAAAGAAAGAATACTAAAGGCAGTAAGAGAAAAAGGCCAAGTAACATATAAAGGAAGACCTATCAGAATCACAGCAGACTTTTCACCTGAGACTATGAAGGCAAGAAGGTCCTGGGCAGATCTCATGCAGACTCTAAGAGAACACAAATGCCAACCAAAACTACTATATCCAGCAAAACTCTCAATCACCATAGATGGAGAAACTAAGATATTTCATGACAAAACCAAGTTTACCCAATATCTATCCACAAACCCAGCCCTAAAATGGATAATAGGAGGACAACACCAATACAAGGAGGGAAACTTCACCCTGGAAAAAGCAAGATATTAACCTTTCATCAAACCCAAAAGAAGTTAAGCATTCAAATTTAAAAAATAACGTCAAAAATGATAGGAAGTAACAATCACTATTCCTTAATATCTCTTAACATCAATGGACTTAATGCCCCAATAAAAAGACACAGACTAACTGAATGGATACGTAAACAGGACCCTACATTTTGCTGCTTACAGGAAACACACCTCAGGGTCAAAGACAAACACTACCTTAGAGTAAAAGGCTGGAAGACAATTTTACAAGCAAATGGTCTCAGGAAACAAGCTGGAGTAGCCATTTTTATATCAGATAAAATTGACTTTCAACCCAAAGTCATCAAAAGAGACCCTGGGGGACACTTCTTGCTGGTCAAAGGAAAAATACAAAAAGAAGAACTGTCAATCCTGAACATCTATGCCCCAAATGCAAGGGCACCCTCTTTCGTAAAAGAAACTTTATTAAAACTAAAAGCACACATTGCACCTAACACAATAATTGTGGATGACTTCAACACTGCACTTTCCTCAATGGACCGATCAGGAAAACAGAAACTAAACAGGGACACAATGAAACTAATTGAAGCTTTGGACCAATTAGATTTAACAGATATATATAGAACATTCTATCCTAAAACAAAAGAATATACCTTTTTCTCAGCACCTCATGGTACCTTCTCCAAAATCGACCATATAATTGGTCACAAGACAGACCTCAACAAATATAAGAAGATAGAACTAATCCCATGTCTCCTATCTGATCACTACGGAGTAAAAGTGGTCTTCAATAGCAACAGAAACAACAGAAAACCCACATACACGTGGAAACTGAACAACACTCTACTCAATGATACCTTGGTCAAGGAAGAAATAAAGAAAGAAATTAAAGACTTTTTAGAACACAATGAAAATGAAAACACAACATACCCAAATCTATGGGACACAATGAAAGCAATGCTAAGAGGAAAACTCATAGCCCTGAGTGCCTCCAAAAAGAAAATGGAGAGAGCATACATTACCAGCTTAATGACACACCTGAAAGCCCTAGAACAAAAAGAAGCTATTTCGCCCAGGAGGAGTAGAAGGCAGGAAATCATCAAACTCAGGGCCAAAATCAATCAAGTAGAAACAAAGAGAACCATACAAAAAATCAACAATACCAGGAGCTGGTTCTTTGAGAAAATCAACAAGATAGATAAACCCTTAGCCAGACTGACCAAAGGGCACAGAGAAAGTATCCAAATTAACAAACTTAGAAATGAAAAGGGAGACATAACAACGGAAACTGAGGAAATCCAAAAAAATCATCAGATCCTACTACAAGAGCCTGTACTCAACACAACTGGAGAATCTGGAGGAAATGGACAATTTCCTTGACAGATACCAAATTCCAAAATTAAATCAGGACCAACTAGACCATCTAAACAGTCCCATAATGCCTAAAGAAATAGAAGGAGTCATAGAAAGTCTTCCAACCAAAAAAAGCACAGGACCAGATGGCTTCAGTGCAGAATTCTACCAGACCTTCAAAGAAGAGTTAACACCAATACTCTTCAAACTATTCCACAAAATAGAAACAGAAGGAACACTACCCAATTCCTTCTACGAAGCCACAATTACGCTGATACCAAAGCCACAAAAAGATCCAACAAAGAAGGAGAACTTCAGACCAATTTCCCTTATGAACATCGATGCAAAAATACTCAATAAAATTCTTGCCAACCGAATCCAAGAACACATCAAAACGATCATCCACCATGATCAAGTAGGCTTTATCCCGGGAATGCAGGGTTGGTTTAATATACGGAAATCCATCAATGCAATCCACTACATAAACAAACTCAAAGAAAAAAACCACATGGTCATTTCATTGGATGCTGAAAAAGCATTTGACAAAATTCAGCATCCTTTCATGCTTAAAGTCTTGGAAAGAACGGGAATTCAAGGCCCATACCTAAACATAGTAAAAGCAATATACAGCAAACCGGTAGCCAGCATCAAACTAAATGGAGAGAAACTTGAAGCAATCCCACTAAATTCAGGGACTAGACAGGGCTGCCCCCTCTCTCCTTATCTTTTCAATATTGTACTTGAGGTACTAGCTCGGGCAATTCGACAACATAAGGAGGTCAAAGGGATACAAATTGGAAAGGAAGAAGTCAAACTATCATTATTTGCAGATGACATGATAGTCTACCTAAGTGGCCCAATAAACTCCACCAGAGAAATCCTACAGCTGATAAACAACTTCAGCAAAGTGGCAGGTTATAAAATCAACTCAAGCAAATCAGTGGCCTTCCTATACTCAAGGGATAAGCAGGCTGAGAAAGAAATTAGGGAAATGACCCCCTTCACAATAGCCACAAACAGTATAAAGTATCTTGGGGTGACTCTTACCAAACATGTGAAATATCTTTATGACAAGAACTTCAAGACTCTGAAGAAGGAAATGGAAGAAGACCTCAAAAAATGGGAAAAACCTCCCATGCTCATGGATCGCCAGAATCAATATAGTTAAAATGGCCATTTTGCAATATACAGATTCAATGCAATACCCATCAAAATCCCAACTCAATTCTTCACAGAGTTAGAAAAGGCAAAGGACACTGTTAAAAGGACAAAACGGCAACCATCAAATTGGGAAAGGGTATTCACCAACCCTACATCTGATAGAGGGCTAATATCCAATAGATTCAAAGAACTCAAGAAGTTAGACCCCAGGGAACCAAATTAGACCCTTATTAAAAAATGGGGTACAGATCTAAACAAAGAATTTTCACCTGAGGAAATTCAGATGGCTGAGAGGCATCTTAAGAAGTACTCAACATCATTAGTCATTAGGGAAATGCAAATCAAAACAACCCTGAGATTTCACCTTACACCAGTCAGAATGGCTAAGGTCAAAAACTCAGGAGACAGCAGGTGTTGGCAAGGATGTGGAGAAAGAGGAACACTCCTCTACTGCTGGTGGGGCTGTAAGATGGTACAACTACTTTGGAAATCAGTCTGGCGGTTCCTCAGAAATCTGGACATGACACTTCCAGAGGACCCTGCTATACATCTCCTGGGCATATACCCAAAGGATTCCCCGGCATGCAATAAAGACACATGCTCCATTATGTTCATAGCAGCCTTATTTATAATAGCCAGAAGCTGGAAATAACCCAGATGCCCCTCAAAGGAGGAATGGATACAGAAAATGTGGTATATTTACACAATGGAATACTACTCAGCAATTAGAAACAATGAATTCACAAAATTTTTAGGCAAATGGTTTGATCTGGAAAATATCATCCTAAGTGAGGTAACCCAGTCACAAAAGAATACACATGGAATGCAATCTCTAATTAGTGGATATTAATTAGCCCAGAAGCCCTGAATACCCAAGGCACAAATATCATAACAAATGACTCCCATGAAGAAGTATGGAGAAGGTCCTGATCCTGGAAAGGATTGATCTAGCATTAGAGGGGAATATAAGGACAGAGAAAAAAGGAGGGATGTGATCAGAGAGTGGATGGAGAGAAGAAGGTTTATGGGACATATGGGGAGGGGAGAATCCGGGAAAGGGGAAATTATTTGGAATGTAAACAAAGAATATAGAAAATAAAAATATTAAAAAAAGAAAATTCATCACATTTCCATGATTTATGTTATTATATTATATATAATTTTTATCATATTATGTATTATACTTATTATATGTACAATCTATGATCTACAATATGTAATATATGCTGTATGCTATGTACTATGTAACCCAACATATAATGTAGAACATAAATTACAACGTAATATATAACACATAACATATTACTTAATATATAACAATGTATGGTGTATTATTTATAATATATAGTATATATTATATAATATACAATATATAGTATATACCATGTAATATACAATATGATAGCATAGTATATCTTAGTGATAGAGTAAGATTATATAACAACATTTCTGTGCAGATACATATCACACTTTCATCATATTTATCTCTTTTTGTACTCCTTTCCTCCCCTCCATCTCCTTCTTTTCCCTTTCCTTTATACATTCCTAATGGTCTCCATTTTAATTTTATATATTTACCACCTCTCACCCTTTCCACCCATAAGACAACATAAAAACACTTGTCTTTGTAGCTTAATTTTTTTCAGTAGCACAATTGACTCTCTGCTCTCTGTAAGTGAGATGATTTTACTCTTTGCTTGAGTAAAGAATCACTGCATACATACATGACATGTTTTAATATATTCATCTGCTGCTGATGGGTTGATTGTATAAGTTGGTTAATTTCTGTGTTTAATTTCTGATGTTGAGTATTACATTGTAGCTTTCAAAATTAATTTTTCTGTCTAAATTCTAACTCTGAAACACAAAAAATGATTTAGTTTATTTTATGGACCACATTTTCATGTTTCCATATAATACATTCCTTAATGATTTACTTTATTTTTAAATGTGTGTGTGTGTGTGTGTGTGTGTGTGTGTGTACCATGTCGACATGAGTTGGAGTGGCTTTAAAACCTGAGGTGTCAGATTCTCTAATGCTGCAATTACACATAGTTGTGAGCCACTCAAAATTGGTGCTGAAAAACAAAGAGACCCTGTGGAATAGCAGTATGTTCTCTTAACCATTGAGCCATCTTTCTAGCCTGTGCATAATAAACTTGAAAGACACACTATTTTTGCTGTGTATATTTGCACCACATATGCAGAAAAAGAAATGAAAGAAAGCAAGAAAGAAAAGAAAAGATAAAAACTAACAAATGCCTGTGGCCTCTTAAATATGGGTTAATTCCTGTGGCTTCTTGATATACTAATATGGCTGGGTTTTGTTAATTTTTTTTCTGTTAAGTGTGCAGCTAGCCTATACCTCTTTTTTTAAATTCAACGTTCAGCTTGATAGCTTAAATGTCCCATTAGCATCCCACAGCTCTTATTACTTCTCTTAGAAGTCAGCAGTGTAACTATCCCACACTATGTCAGCTAACACATGCAGCTAGGTTGGTGGAAGCCTCATAGTGTGTAAATTCTTGAAATTCCATCAAGTTTTCTATTATTTAAGCTGCAAGATTTATAGGCTGTCTGTAGAGTAATGAGCATAGCCCCTGTAGGTCAACAGGCACCTGAATTATGCATAGGAAATGGACAGCAGCAGCATACACATCGAAGTTTGGTATTGTAAATTTGGGGCAATGACTTTCCCATAATATCTTCTTGAAAGGTCTGCCTTTCTAATGGTCTGTATACTGAAAGAGCCTATCTGCATGGTCAGGACCATGTATTTTATACCTGAAACTTTAATCTTTGTAACACTATTTACTATGTTCTATTTTTTCTCCTTTTGCCTACAGCATCTTTAAACCCCACTTTAAGTTTCAATGTTTGAGGAAAAGGAAAATAATACCTGCATGGTTAGTTCGTCTTAAACAGAACACTGCTCCATCAGTTGCATCGGTTAACAGAATGGAGGGTGTAATTAGGAAGGGCACAGATCTAGAGGCAACTCTTTATGTTTGGAAATGATTAAAGTTTCTATGTTCTGTCCTGTGCATGGTAGGTTGTATATGAAAGTGAGTTGCTGTTGTCATGCATGGCCTTAATAAAGATTTTCAATCCCAGTGCTGGTTTTGAGAAGTGAGGTGGAAAATATGGTTATATGAAGATTATAGAGAAAAATGAGAACCTTGGACTGCAAAGACCTTTGCTAATCCATACTTCAGACTGCAGCTCCAGAAAGGGAGACAACTTCTTCCATAAAATGTCATCATTTGGACAACAAAAGATGACTTTGAAATAGCTTTTGGAAGTTAAGTAGATGCTGTAGTCCACCATGATAAGAAATCTTATCAATGATATACACAGGGAATAAGAAAGGCTAAGTAACTTGACTGTAGCTTATACTTACAAATGAAAGACCTGCTTTATTATATTGCTATTCATAATCTCAAACAATAATACAATGAAAACATATGATACCAATAATAAGTTCTAATAATATTACATTGCATTTATGGATAGTGATTCTGTGTCAGGTTGTTGCTAAATGCAGCATGTTTAATTAAATTAAATTAATTAATTCTATCAATATCCCTAAGAGGAAGAAACTTTTGTCATTTTGATTTCTCAGATAGGAAAACTGAGGTTTAGTGGAGTCAAATAAATCACTCAAGGGAATGAAAGATAATGCCAGATCTATCTAAGACAAGAATTCGGGATTATACGCTTTATAAAAATTAAGTCAACTATACATCTCTGGATGATTTGCTTTTCTGCTGTGAGATCCAATACAACTGAGGTAGAGAGAGACTACAGAGAGAGAGAGAGAGAGAGAGAGAGAGAGAGAGAGAGAGAGAGAGAGAGAGAGAGAGACATGCATGTGTACACACATACACGTGTATTCTCTCTCAAAGTGCTTACCCCACACTGTAGCTGGGCAGATGTTGGGCTATAGGGAACCCCCTGGACACTGTTCAGGAGGGTGAGAAAGTGCAGTCTGAGGCACAGGACAGCTGGAGCTCCTTTGGGGATCCCCGAGCCTGTGACTAGTCCGGGGTTGTCTGGTTATCAGGCTCGTGGATACCCAGGTCGCTTGAAGTCACAGAAGAGCTGAGAAGTCGCAGTCTGTGAGCTGGATCTGGCCAGGGGCCAGGGGTGAAAGGTGTGGGATTGGGGCAGGAGCTCCGCTGGTCCTGCAGGGAGAGTCTTTGGCTTGACAGCTTGGTGGTAGTCATGGCTGGGAGTGCAGAGAGGCCTCCTATAGGAGAGTAGTTGGCTGCTCTATAGGCAAAGGCCTTCTCCATGGCTCTCCAAAGCAGATCCCGATGAAAAGAGGCAGCCCATGGTTGTAAGGCATTTATTGTTATGGTGGAAAGTGGATGTGTAAAACCATACCCCTCTTCTCAGGGTGGGCCTGAGAGTTAATACCTTTTGCATGGAGAAGTGTCTGGGAAGGAAAGCTTATTGGCTAAGCCCTCCAGGCCTGTGTGTACCTCATTAGCATAGAGATCTCTCTTGAGCCTATGTGACCACCTTTACATGTGGAGGACTTTGGGTATTGTCGTTAAGTGACTGATGGCTACTAATGTACGGGGGCGGGGGGAGGGCACTGTGGCTAGTGACAGGGGCCTGGTGTCCACGAATGGGCAAAGCACCGACTGTTCATCCCTCTAACCTTAGCACAACTGGGAACACGAATACATATCATGCCCACATTAGTCTTATGGAACAAATTTTCTTGAGCTATCCACTCCCCAATTCTGTCTTCTGGGATGTACTATTCCTCCAAATGATAAACTAGTTCATGGTAGGATCCTGCTGTGGAGCCAGATGACAGCCTATAATCTCACTAGTTTTTCAGTTTGAAAATAGTAGAAGTTTCTTACAAAGTTGGTTCTATGGATCAAAATCAAAGACAACCAAGTTGTAAACAAATCTTTATGCCCTCGCTTCACTGGAGATGAGTCTGGAGCTGTGAGCAGGCAGCCCCAGGGGTAGGAGCTGATGGTCCGATGCTGTCTTGTCTCCTTAAGCCAACAAGACAATTGTTTCCTCTAAAAGACAGTCTTGGGTTAAAAATGACAAATGACTTTTTTTATGCAGAAAGCTGGTAGTAGTCTCAGGGGCCTAGAAATGCATCTGAGCCAAAAACCTGGTGCCTTGTATCCCAATACAGATGTGAGATATTCCAAAACAAGGGGAGACCTATCAACATCAGAAATAAGCAAGAAATAGTTCAAGAACCAAAGAAAAGGTTGAGATATGATGAACTATTGGAAACTGATCTAGTCAGTGTTCCGTCACTGTTGCAAAACATCTGAGATAATTAAATTATGAGAGCCGAAGGTTTATTGTGTAGTTTTGTAGGCTCTGTCCCATTGATTGGGTCTTTGCTAAGGCCCATTGTGGAATGATTATTGGAAAGCAAAGGTACTTATTTTATCACAATGGGAAGCAAAGGAGAGAATAAAGAACCGAGGTCTCCCCATAGTTATACACAAAATAGCCTAAACACTTTCCATCAGGTTCCAACTTGTAATGATTGCAACTACTCCCAGATTCATTCTTAGGGCTAACCATTCAACATATGAGCTTTTCAGGGATCCTCAAGATGCAAAACATAGTCAAAGGAAACATGAGGTCAATATTCTCCAATTTTCTACCATTCTGCAATGGGCAATCATTCTTTTTTTGTAAATTTTTATTCGATATATTTTTCATTTACATTACAAATGATTTCCCCTTTTCAGGCTCCCCTACTTCCTGAAAGTCACATAAGCCCCCTTCCCTCCCCCTGTTCTCCCATCCACCCCGTCCCACTTCCCTTTCCTGGTTTTGCCCTATACTGCTACACTGAGTCTTTCCAGAACCAGGGGCCACTCCTCCGTTCTTCTTGTACCTCATTTGATGTGTGGATTATGTTTTGGGTATTCCAATTTTCTAGGCTAATATCCACTCATTAATAAGTGCATACCATGATTGATCTTTTGAGACTGGGTTACCTCAGTTAGTATGATGTTCTCCAACTCCATCCATTTGTCTAAGAATTCTTATCAAACACAGAAACAGAACAAACACATCAGGGATCATAAAGGTGGTAAAGCCTTGTCAAGAGCTAAGAGAAACTAACAAAGTGCAAAGTATTCATACAAGTCACTGACAACTGCCATTCTATCGTGTGAGCCTGCACTGACAGCCAACAGAAAAACTGTGTCTATAATTGCTTATGTATGAACTCATTAGATAGCTCAGCCTCAAAAAGAAAAAATAGAAGGGAAATATCTGATGATGAGAAAGAACAAAACAAGCTATAAAACTTATAACTAAATAAACAAATAGCTATGCATGAAAGGGATTTTTTCAGAAGAATCATTCTGATCAAAAAAATATAATTTTTCCCTTTAAACCAGGGCATCTACCAAATAGCTACCAATAAAATTTGTAATAGGCACAGTAGAGAAGACTTTAACTCCAGTACTGCAGTATGCAACAGACAAAGAATATGTTCCAATTAGTAGAGACAGGCATACCTCTCAAAGCTCGATTTCTTACTTGGATTTGCACAAAAATAGACCATTGGAAATACAAGTGGAAAACTAGTAGTAATTGAAACCAACCATTAAGCTATTTCAGGCAGTGAACTATGCAATTAACATCTTTGTCCCCGAAAATTGGAAGTAGACTGAGGAAGAAAGTTTTAAAAAAGAATTATATTTCAATATTACATTCAATCAACCATGTGGTTATCCTGTGCATCACAATGATTATTGCTGCCATGTATTGGTTAGCTCAAACTGCTGTAACAAAATGCCACCAACTGAGTGGCATAGCAACATGTATTAATTTCTCACAACTCTTAGGTGCTGAATGTTTAGGATGATAGCAGCAGGAAGGATGGTTCCAGAGAGAGACCTATAGATGGCTATGTCCTTGCTGTCTGCTCACAGATTTTTCTCAGGGTTTATTAAGGGACAACAAGCTCTGATGTCTAACCCCATCATTAGCAGACCATATTGGTAATGCAATTGAATGCCAATTGCTTTCCAAAGTCTTCCCTTCCAAATACCACACTGGAAGACTGGAGCTTCCACATTTGAGAAAGAATGGGACACAAACATCCAATTCAACAGCATGTATAGATACAATCATTTACATGACACTAGTCTGAGAGATGGGTTATTAGGTGATGCTCATTGTTTGAGCATTGTGGTTATACTTTCATGAACTCAGATGGCTCCAAAATTCCACAGTAGACTTTTGGAACTTTGGTATTATATGCAGACTGTCACTCATCTGTTATATGGTAACTAATATTTCTAGTTATTATGCTCAAAAAAGCTGGAATATTTTCAAAAATCCCTAGAATACTCTACATTTTATACTATCTGTCACAACCTCCCAACACTTCTTCCACAGAAGAGATTACATCCTCTATTTAGTTGGAATAATATCTTTTCTTCCCATTGGACACACTAAGTGCCTCACAGTTACCTACAATTCTCTTCTGGGTACCTGACTTACTCTTGCATCCTGAAGATCTCTCTTAAAATACTGTTAGGCTCAAGAGTTTTTCTTTGGGAATCCTATGAAATAGCAATCTCAGCGTCCTAACCTTATAGCATGCAGGATGTCCCTTTCACTTGCTTGCTCTGCTTTTTCCCCTATACTTACCAACACTCTGAAATGTATATATTGCATGTCATTCTGTTCTCTTTTACTTTATTGACCTTTTACTTTATGACCACTCCTATATCAGCCTAGAGTAGCACTGAAGAGGGGTTTCCTAGGCTGCCAGTGAATAAATTGTGTCCTACATAGTCTGCCTACACACATAAACACACACATATAGACAAATACAAACACACACCTACACACCCATCATACACATGCACATACATACTTTCTCTATTTGTGTCGCTCTGTCTCTGTCTGTCTGCCTGCCTGTTTCTGTCTGTCTCTGTCTCTGTCTCTGTCTGTCTCTCTCTCTCTCTCTCTCTCTCTCTCTCTCTCTCTCTCTCTCTCTCATACACACACACATACACACACACACATGCACACACACACACACACACACACACACACACACACACACAGAAACACACAAAACCTGCCTACTAACTAGCATAAAAAAGACCTGGGTTGCACATCTTGCTAAAGTTGTTCTCTGCACTGGGAGGAAATGTTTTGGGCACTGTTTACAAAGCAAACTGTATACTGTCTACCACTCACCTATCCAAGTGGCACAGACATATCAGAATTTTGGTAAAAAATACCAGGATGGACTGTTTTTCATTGTTATTTTAAGTTGTTTGCTATAAAGAATGAACTAAGACTAAGACTAAGACTTAAAAGTATTTTTTGTGTGATGGGGTGAAAATTTAGCATAAAAAGAAGCTTCCTACCAAACCTGACAACCTGATTTCAGTCATAAGAACCTATGTGGTAGAAAGTGAGAACCAGCAACTCCAGGATGTCCTCTGACTTCCATGTGCATACTGCCCGCACACTCATGAGAGACAAATATACAGCACACGGACACAGACACACATGCACATGCACATGCACAGACATGCACACATCTCTCTCTCTCTCTGTTGTTCTCTCTCACACACACATGCACAGACACACACAAATCTCTCTCACATGCACATGCATGCATATACACATTTACATGCACACAGATGCATAAACATCTCTCTTATACATACATACTAATAATAATTTTAAAGGTATTCTTTAAACTAAATTTTAATAGAGTACCAAGAGGATTGTGGTGGTAAGACAGTCCTGTAGATTACAATGAGATTTCCTGAGCCAGATGTAGATGTTACATAAAACCATGTGTGATCCAAGACTGTGTGCTGATAAACAGAGAATCCCTCATCTTGGAGAGCTACAGAAATCTCTCTGCTAACTCTGACAAAGCAAATAATTTCCTTTGTGGTCTGGTTCTGGCAATGTGTTGATGTGTGTAAAATCACTCCAATCACTCCTTGGGAACTTAGCAGCTTGAAAGCGGCTGCTATGTGATGTCACCTCAGCAACATGCTTTGGGCTTTCTGTCTCTTGACACTGGGTGAAATCTCTTGCTAAGTGACTCACTCCCAGGATTGGTAATTGGGTGCCAGCTGTCATTAGGACCTCAGAGAAGGACAAGGACAAAGGGGGCTGTTGTTCTCTGCTTGGATCTTCTCTTGTAAGCTTTCACGGCTTTCCTTTTGAATCCCATATATTACATTTGGATTTATAGATGAACTGTCCCAATAGTACATAGAAGAAAGGGGCCTTTTCATCCCTTAGTTTGGGAAGACATGGAGCATAAGTTCTGATCTGTTAAGCAAGGCAATCAAAAGATTCCCCAGAGCCCAACAGGACAGGACAGAACCCAGTCTGATGATGTGCTTCCAGCTGAAGCTGGAGCTAGACTATATTGTGGTGTCTGTGTTTGGAGCATATCCTCTCAAGGATCGTGTCCTGATGTGTATTGTTCCATCGTTTGAACTTTCAGAGCCTCCCTGGTGTTCTGTGTATCATTTTTCACCCCACAGCCTTTGACACAGGACTGTGCCTGACTCTATGCATCGCCATCACTATTTATGTACATCCTGACTCTGCTTGTGTAGAAACCCTTTAGTCAACAGTGATCCTTGGACAGGTTATTCTTGCAAACCATTGCAAGATTTTTTCCATTAATTATTTAATAATCTGAGACTCCCTGATTTATTTTTAGTAGTCAAAAAAAATCTTGGCTTGCTTATCTCTCCCTCCATTAGACAGCCTCTGCTGTCTTGCTTGAACCTCCAGGTTCTGTTTTCCCCTCCTATGTTAGCAAAAAAGGACTTTCCCTTTCTTACTTTGAAGAAATGAAAAAGCAAGAAAATTAGGTTAGTTGCTGAGTAGAGCTTGAAAAGAAATTGAATGCTTCCCTTCGTGTCATGTGGGGGGCCTGACATTTTCTCTGACACTCTATTAACTTGCCTTTACCCAAATAGTTACAAACACCCCCATAGGGCAACTTTCCTTTTACAGCAGATTAGGCATGGCAACCTTTCTCTAAATTAAGCCTTCAGGGATTGGCGCAGCAGCCACATGGCAGCTCTAAAACCCACCTTCCTCTGTGCTTTTCCTGCAGTCATGGAAACTACTGGAGGCCGCTTTTACCCTTAGGAGGGTCAAGGGAATTGGGATGAAGTAGGGTTTCTACCCTTTCCTCCCTCATACACCTCAGTACTGTCCCTTTAAGAGCTGATGGCATAGGGTTTTGTGCAACAGTAAGTTCAAGACCAGACTCAAGGTCCTCCGTGTCTCCTCCCAAACTTTCAGGGAAGTTTCAGGGAATGGGTGTAGGGTTAGGCTCTACACTTCAAAATGTGAGAGCCCTTCTAGAATCCACAGTCAGCACCATCCCTAGCAACAGTGACCATACAGGGAGGAGTCCGGTGTTTTGCAGCCCAGCACAATCTGCTGAAATACCTGCAGTTCTTAGCTTTTGCTATAAGAAAGAGGAATTGGTTCTTTTGCCTCCCAGGCAACCTGTTTCTATTTGACTCATGGTGCTGGGAAATGGAGGGATCTGTGGGCACACATTTTCAGAACCTCTTCTTCCTCCACAATCTCTGCTGAGAAGGTGTTGGGCTTTCTGCATAAAAAACAGGAGGTACAATTGTGCTTGGCATTGGATCATAACAGAAAGTCTACAAGCAAAACATTTGATTTGATATCTAAGCATATACATGCAGTTGAGAAGTTCTGATCTGTATATTTGCTCCAAGGCTTGGAAAAAAAAGATACTGAAACTCTGAGGCAATATGAATCATTAAATGCTTTTTGGAATCTTGTAAAACAAGAGGTCATTCCCTGTCCTTACTCGGGACTCAAGCTTTCATCAAGTAGGCTCCTCTAAGGTGGACACACTTGTGGACAGCTTCTTAGAATAAAGAGGGATTTCATTTTAGAGGAGACAAGAGATAATTTCACTCATATTATACCACAACAAATGATCCCCCAGTATTTCATTCTCATTTTTATTTTCACTGGAAAACAAAACAAAAATTTAGAGATTTTTCTAGAGCAGCTGAAGTGCCTCAAGGAGTTACCAAGCCCCTATCATGCCCCAAGTGTTTGATCTTGTGAATCTTTACTAGATATTTATTTGGGGCAGCATAAGAAAGGTCATAGATACAAACACAAAGGTCAAGAGACCCATGTAAATGGCCATGTATAAAAACTAGATCACAAAACTCTCTGTCCTGTCTGCTCTAGAATTTCTTCTCTTTCCATCACTCTCTTGCTATTGTCAAAAACATCCTTTTAGGTTTTTCTGTTTATTTTTATGTTTCTATTTTAGGGAGAACTGACTGAACACATTAACTTGACTGAAACATTCGGCTGAAGCTAGACTGTCCAGAGTGCTATGTAATTCTTGGGGGGTGGGGGAAGCAGCATTCATGACATTGATGGCTTGGAGAACATTGTTAGAATTATCAATTCCATCTGGAAGTGTTCTCTATGGAAGTGTAATAAAGAAAGTGTTCTGGACTAGGTACAGTCCATCCATCAGCCCACTAAGATGAGATGCTTTCTATACGAAGGCAGCAACAGCAATGAAGAAATGAAGGCTCTGGGAGAAGATCACATCTTTACAAGAGAAGGAAATGGACAAAAATTTAAAATGGAGAACACATCATTACTTGGGGACGAAGTTGGAGCATGAGATCTTCACTATCAAGAAGTATGACTATCGTTAGGGGTGGAGGGGCTGAGAGTTGGACTCCTTTCTCTGTGAACACATGACCATACTCTCAATTACAGCCCTAACACCCATGGGACTTCTCTGAAGTTCGTGTCTCGATTCAGCTTGTTGGTAGTGTCAGAATGACCTCCCTGTAGGCAGTGTTCCAGCTCTGGTCACAGAGGGAGGCAGAAATATAGGTTAGGAGACTGGTGTCTGGGCAACTGGATGCAATTCATAAATTTGCAGTAATTGCATTTAATCTACACTCCTTCATTTTTTATTTGTCCTGGAACTCAGACCTGAATCATCAAACAGCTATGCATTAACTTTACCCCGTAGACCTTGGACCACCTGTCTGCTTCCTGGTTTCCTGGCCAAGTATCCCTTCTGGGAAAGGCTGATTGGAAACACAGCAGGATAGAACTCATTGCTTCTCTGTCTTTGTCCCATCTGTCTCCCTTGTCTTCTGGGAGATGGCGAGTTCAGCTTCACATTACTTCTCACATTCAAGGCCCAGCTCTCCACCTGTGCTCCCAGCCCCTGCTCACCAGTCTTCTCCCAGATGTTGCTTATGCTGCGATCCCTGTTTTCTCATTTTTCCAGTGTGCTAAATGTCTCATCTCCTGACTATTTTCACAAGGCTCAAAATCTTACCACGTCCTTTCCACGGAGCACTCGCCATCCCTTCTTTCTAATGCCCTTATTTCTGTTCTATCATCATCAGCCAATCCCTTCTATGAAGTAGGCGATAGTTCACATAGCCTCCAATGTATTTCCAGCAAATGTTTCAAAGCACTGATGGCTCAAGAGTAGGCTCAGAGTCTCTCCCTAGTACCACAAAATACTCAAGGTCCTGATGCAGGTCTCTCTCTGGAACGGAATGTAGAACTGGCTTTGACAAGGTCTTGAGCGTTCAATTGCTGTATATTTTCACTACTCTCAGCAATTTGACATTGTTAGTCATGAATCCATAAATGTAGCCCCTTGTCAATCATCAGAGACATGTAATCATTGGTCCATTTTATCATAGCCTTTTCTGGGTCTTTTTATATGCGGTATAAGAGGTTTGCATTCCATATATATTCATATATGTATATAGTATGTATACAAGTATATTTTACCAATACTCTTCTTACCAGACTTTTATATTTTTGCCACAGTTATTCAAATCAAATAGAATATAATTGCAGTCAGTTTAAATCTCCCATTCCAATAGGGCTCTAAAATAGGAAAGTGAACACATATATCACAAATGATTGGAAATGCCAGCCCCTTACTGACATCCAAATGAATGGTAGTTAGGATGGTCATTTATTAGTACATAATTCTTTATAATTTTATACTGTAAAACTTTTTTACGTTTTCTGATTGGTTGGTAGATATTTAGTCTGTAACTTTACTACGATAGATCCTGCTTATTTATGTGTAATTTATGTCATGTTTCCATTCCTTCTATCATTACATTTGTTAGTAATGCAGAATAATGTTCAGTAGCAATTGAGGCAATAGCACTAAATAGAACAAGTTTCTTGGATGCATGACCTTTCCTGGAAGGTGCCCAACTCACCAGTGAAGAAATTGACTTGTCTTTCCTAGTAGCTGCTACCTACAGTAGCTGTCGTTTAAGATGATAATATCAATAGAACATTTCTCCCTTCCCTTCTCCATCCAAACCTTCCAATATGCCCCTCACACCTCTCCTTTAGATTTATTACCTCATTTCATTAATTGCTATTTTTCATACACACACACACACACACACACATATATATATATACATATAACCGACTCAATTTATATAATGTTACTTACATTTGAGTGTGTTCAGCGTTAACTCCGTGACACAATAGCAACACATAACTCAGAAAAAAGCATACAGAATTGAACAGATTTCAACTTTCCTTTATTGACTATGCTTTCATAAGAGGAATCAAGCTCAAATTTCTGGGTATTTTATTTAATATTTATTAAGAGCAATATCCAAGAATAGAATGAGAGATGCTCCTCATAAATTCATGTTGAAACATACTTTGAGATGTTTGTCACTAGTTTGTACCTCACAGATGGCACCCCAAAGCCTTGGAATTTAAATGCCATAGCACACAAACTACCTAGAACAAATGTTCTGCACAACAAACATAAATAAGTGAGAATATGAATTTTTCTACCTTGCATCACTAGGAAACAAGGCCTGAGAAGCATGTGTTCACTCAGCATAGGGAAGAATTTTACTTAATTAAATGTCCTGAATTTTTACAAAATAGTTATCTAAGGAGAACCAAACATTTCCAAATACTTAACAGCATCTCTGGGAAAAGGATAAGGAGACAGAGCTAGCCATGGGCTTCAGTAAGGTGACAGGAATAAAAGAGTACAGACATATTCCTCTGCCCAAGTGAACATCCATATGTGTCCCTAGAACACCCCTTCCAGTGTTGGAGGCAGGGAAAGCATCAACCCAGAAGCTCTCAAATGGCTGAAACTCATTTTAGTTAAAAACCTCACACTCTATGAAAACTTACTTACCTTAAAGCTAATGATGTACATCTGATATGTTCGCTTTCAAATATTAATATATTTGAAGAAGTAATATGATTTGTGTCTGTTAGTTCTGCCTTTTTCCACTTGTCCCTGGGTGAGGAGATCAGAAGAACCCACGTCAGATCCTGTCATGAATGTGAGGTGAAAGCAAGCAGATGCGAATTCAAGAGTAGGCAGGCCACCTATCAAGACTGCCTCAGAATGTGGAGCGCCTGGGCTACAGCTTACGGTAGAGCACGTGCCTCTGTTCTACATGAAGTCATTCAAAGGAAACCAAACTAGAGATATGAAACGAACAGAAGCCCTTCATTTAGACACTGGCATCTTTTAGTGAAGTAGAGTCTTTTTAAACTATTTCTGCCCTCCAAATTTTGAACCTATTTTCTCTATTTTAAGTGTTTTTTTATATTATTATGTGTGTATTTAATACATACATACATACACAGACACACACACATGTTTTTGGATTCTATTTTAAAACACAGTAAACAGGTGGCTTTTGTAAATATGGCTGGTTGATACCATTCTAGCATAGAAAGCTTAAAATATAAAACACAAACTTGAACATGTGGAAGTCACGGTATGTAAAGGAGAAGCCTACAGAAGCTTCTGTCCCCATAGATAGCTCATCTCCCCTTTAGGACCCTACTTACTTGCAGCTGACTAGTTTTTATCTTAGCTGTACTGTCCTTCTGCTCAGCTCTGCAGTGGAGGCAGTATTGTGTGTGTGACACCACAATCTGTCACATGTTAGGGTTGTCGTCCCCACACATTCAGCATTAGCCATACCAAGTGCAAAGAAAAGGAGAACAGCTATCCTCCACACTTAGTTTAATGTCACAGAAAACTGTGAAAAACACACACAGAGTATTCTATGTGTCCATTTTTCAGCATGATGTATTTTTAGCTCTCTACATCCGGCGTGTCTGAATCCAGACTCAAAAGGAAAATATCAATGGGCCACATATGGTACATTTCTCAGCATCTTTGAAGATATTTGAAGTGAGCAATGTCATCCCTAAAGACTTTTCCAGGGCTAAATAATTCTTGCTAACACTTACAGCCTTCATTGAGAAAGGTTGAAAACCCAGAAACAATCCCTGTCAGGCATCCCTCCCTCCCAAAGTGCTCTTTCTGACATCTTTCTCATCTTCTTCAAGGTTCTGGCCTTTTACCATTCCTTGTTATAATTTTTTTTTAAATTTCTCTCTCCTCCTTGCTAACCCCAAAACACCTATGTCATCACCTGCCATCTAGATATTGATGACATCCAAATTCACATTCCTCAGAATGTTCCCTCTATGAAATTCAAGTATAAACTTGTAGTCAGATACCTCGCTTCTTACTGCACAACTCTCCTTCAGTGTCTTAAGACATAGCACTAAATTAATTACTCAATTATTTAAAACTACTAGCTCCCAAACACACCTGAATTCATGGCAACTTCATACAGTTGGGTCTCTATTCATTTTAACAACTTTATCTACCCCACATCTTCTTTTTTTTGTTTATTTTTTTGGGGGGGCATTTGGTTTTTTCAAGACAGGATTTCTCTGTATAACCCTGGCTCTCCTGGAACTCACTCTGTAGACCAGGCTGGCCTCTAACTCAGAAATCCGCCTACCTCTGCCTCATACAGGCGTGTGCCACCACTGCCCGGCTTACCCCCACATCTTCTATTACTGCTCTCGCACTTTCTTTCTCTTATAACTCATATCAAACTGCCCATTAACCCCACTGGTATACCTAAAAATGCATCAAAGACACAGCTATTTTCACTTACAGTTGCTACCCCTGGGTCTAGGGTGCTATCTCCTCCCACCAACATTAACAGATGCCTTCAACTGGTTTTTCCTTTTCTTTACCCTGGTCCGACTAACTCATAAAGTCTGGTATCATTGTAATATTAGGTTATGGTTTCATATGGAAGTCAAAGCAGGCCACTCTTCTGCTCAAATTGTGCAGTCTTAACTTCTGTGAAAGCAAAGCCAATACTCTTAATAACTTGTGTGATTGTTGTTGTTTCTGATTCGTGCAGCCATGCTGGCCTCCCTGTTTGATGACTATATCACATATACACATGAAAGTCATCATGATCCTGTCATCATCACCATCATGGAGGCCAAGGGGGAGCTTTTGGAGCTGGTGGACGTCTATGACACTGGCTGTGGTGAAGGTTGTGTGCTTATTCACTTTCTCAGCACTCATCAAGCTGTATGCATTAAATATGTATCATTTAATATGTAGATTTTACCACTGTAATATGAATGCATAAAATACCTGCAGAATGTTCCTTGTCCTTGAATGCCATATCTTACTGACCACTGACTGGAAGCCAGTCCTACCTTTCCTCCAGGTGTTATTGGAAATGTTATAAAAATATCAGTGAAGACTTTCCTTACCAAGCATTTTAAATTTCTTTCATCTGCCCAGAAATTACTTTTGTTGCCCTTCTGATTTGTATTGTCTCTACTGGGGAATGAACCCAGTGCTTTGTGCATGCTGTGACACTGAGCTACACAGAGACCTTCTTTCACATTTTCTTTTCAGTGTTATCATGGTCTAACATATTTTTGTGTTTAAGTTTCTTACTAATTTCAACCTTTGTTAGATGACTGTCCTCACCATCAGAATATATAGGAAGTATAAGCAATACAAGGCAACGTGATAGCAAACATATTCTCTCTCTCTCTCTCTCTCTCTCTCTCTCTCTCTCTCTCTCTCTCTCTCTCTCTCTCTCATATCCTCCATCCATTTATCCATCCAACCCTTCCTCCCTCCCTGTCTTCCTCTTGCTTTCTACTAAATGTAATTGCATATTCTACTACAATATACAATAGTGGCAGGAACATTAAAAAAGAGAAAGAAAAATATATTGAAACTAAAAGTGCAAAGAAAGGTAGAATAAAGAAACTAGGAAACAAAAAGAAAGAAGGAAGGGAAAATTAAAGATAAAAGGGAGGAGGCAAGAAAGGGAAAGGGAAGGGAGCAAGGCAGGGGAAGGAAGGATGAAGAAAAGGAAGGAGAAACAAAGAATAGCATTGCTTTATTTTATCGTTGTGACTGGTGTAGTAACAGGAAACACCTAGTTTTGATGACTATTTTCCTCTATGAGAACATTTGTGTAGCTGTTAGATGGTTACTCTGATAAATTTCCCTTTCTTATTTTAATTCATTTCACTCAGTACCAGATCTGAAAATATGCAAGGAAATTTATGAGAGGAAGTGGAGTTACAGCAAGATAGCAAGAGGGACTTGTGTGGATGATGTGGTAAAAATGCACATGTGCACAGATGCATTTGTACACTTCTCATACACGCATGTACACACACAGAGACAGACACACAGAGAGAGAGAGACACATAGATTTTTTTATGACAAGAGTCATACTGTTAAAGTTTAATATGTTCTTATTCTACAACTCCATAAACTATGCAGAGTTCTTTTTTTTTTTTTGGTTTTTTTGATACAGGGTTTCTCTTGTAGCCCTGGCTGTCCTGGAACTCACTCTGTAGACCAGGCTGGCCTCGAACTCAGAAATCTAGAGTTCTTTTTTTAACTGCATAGCTTTAGTATGACTTTAATAATTCCTAATGCTGAGATCATTTTAAGAACTTGTTGCATATTACAGAAGCACCAAGGGATGGAGTCTGTCAACTGATAGATGAGTCAAGAAGCAATGCTTCACACAGCATTCTACAGTGGTTCTCACAAAAAGGCACGAAGAAGAATGGAAAAAGTGGTGTGAAGATCATGCAGCCATTTAACATATAGTCAATATTTAATCATCACACTACAGTTTTGAAAAATTATGTGAAATGGAATATTCAATCTCTTCTACTGCAGCCAGAAAATCAAATGGTGGTTTATCCTCATCTTTAGAACTACACTTTGTAGATCTAGCTGGGCAAATTTCATAAATGCAGATTCTTTCAAGTTCGAGAACTAGTTAGTATAAACTTAGCAAGTGAAGACATCTATTTCAGAATAACAAAAACCTAAGATAGCAAAAACTATTCTCAACAATAAAAGAACTTCTGGGAGAATCAGCATCTGGGATCTCAAGCTGAACTACAGAGTCATAGTGATAAAAACTGAATGGTATTGGTACAGTGACTTAGAATTGAAGACCCAGAAATGAACACTTCTATAGTTACTGGATTTTTGACAAAGAAGCTAAAAACCATCCAGTGGGAAAAAAGATAGCCTTTTCAACAAATGGTGCTAGTTCAACTGGCCTTTAGCATGCAGAAGAATACAAATTGATCCATTCTTCTCTCCTTGTACAAAGCTCAAGTCCAAGTTGAACAAGGACCTCCATATAAAACCAGACACACTGAAACTAATAGAAAAGTGGAGAAGCGTCTCAAGCACATGTGCACAGGGGGAAGTTTCCTGAACAGAACACCAATAGCTTATGCTCTAAGATCAAGAGTTGAGAATTGGGACCTCAAAAATTACAAAGCTTCTGTTAGGCAATGGACACTGTCAATAGGACAAAACAGCAACCAACAAATTGGAAAAAGAACTTTACCAACCCTACATCCGACAGAAGGTTCATATCCAATATATACAAAGAACTCACAAAATTACATTCCAGAGAACCAAATAATCCTATTAAAAGTGGGGTACAGCACTAGATAAAGAATTCTCAACTGAGGAATAACAATGAGCTGAGAAATGTTCAGCATCCTCAGGGATCAGGTCATCAGGGAAATGCAAATCAAAACAGCCCTGATAGTCTATCTTACACCAGTACTAGTGCCATCAAGTACTAGTGCCATCAAATTCTAGCTAGGATCAAAAACTCAGGACACAGCAGGTACTGGTCAGGATGTGGAGAAAGAAGAACACTCCTCCACTGCTGGTGGGATTGCAAGCTGGTACAACTACTCTGGAAATCAGTTTGGCAGTTCCTCAGGAAATTGTACATAACACTACTGGAGGACCCAGCTATACCACTCCTGGGCATACACCCAGAGGATTCCCCGGCATGCTATAAGGACACATGCTCCACTATGTTCATAGCAGCCTTATTTATAATAGCCAGAAGCTGGAAAGAATCCAGATATCCCTCAGCAGAGGAATGGATACAGAAAATGTAGTACAGTTACACAATGGAATACTAGTCAGCTATTAAAAATGATGAATTTATGAAATTCTTAGGCAAATGGATGGAACTAGAAAGTGTCATCCTGAGTGAACGAACCTGATTACAAAACAACATCCATGGTATGCACTCACTGATCAGTGGATATTAACCCAGAAGCTTGGAATATCCAATATACAATTCACAGACCAAATGAACTCAACAATAAGGAAGACCAATGTATGAATCCTTTGGTCCTTCTTGGAAGGGGGAACAAAATACCCATGGGAGGAGATACAGAGAGAAATTTTGGAGCAGAGACTGAAGGAAAGGCCATCCAGAGACTGCCCCACCAGGAGATTCATCCTATATGCAGTCACCAAACCCAGACACTATTGTGGATGCCAAGAAGTGCTTGCTGACAGGAGCATGATATAGCTGTCTCCTGAGAGGCTCTGGCAGTACCTGAGAAATACAGAGGTGAATGCTCTCAGTCAACCATTGGACTGAGCACAAAATCCCCAATGGAGGAGCTAGAGAAAGGACTGAAGGAGCTGAAGGAGCTTACAGCCCCAAAGGAGGAACAACAATATAAACCAACCAGTACTCCTAGAGCTCCCAGGGACTAAACCACTAACCAAAGATACACATGAAAGGATCCATGGCTACAGCTGCATATGTATTAGAGGATGGCCTTTTTGGACATCAAAGGAAGGAGAGATCCTTGGTCCTGTGAAATGCCAGGACAGGGAAGCAGGCATGGGTGGGTTGGAGAGCAGGGGGAGCAGGGATAGGATAGGGTGTTTTTGGAGGGGAAACCAAGAAAGGGGATAACATTTGAAACCTAAATAAAGAAAATATCTAATTAAAAATAAATAAAACCGTTTATAAAAAAGAAAACATCTATTTCTTTATTATAAAATATATAATGCACATATTGTTTAAATAACATACATGGATAATGCTCGATGAGTTAGCAGAACACTATTTTAATCAATGCATGGAAAATTCTGAATTTTTTGCACACTGGCAAAACTCAAATGATAATGACGTAAAATAATGTTTTATAAATATTTCATGGCAAAGAAAACCAAGTATAATCAGTTTCATAATGTTAAGAAAATATTAGTGATAAATTATTTTTGGAAGTAAAACATTAGAAATAAATAGTATCCAACAACTTCTCCAGATATCACCAATAAATGCATTAATAACTGTGATTTCTATTGCATAAAAGGTAATAAACACATCTGTACACTGATGTGGTCTCTTCCCTTCCTTCAAACTTGAAGAAAATGTGGAAATTTCAGTTATAGAATAATTAGTAAAAGTAAAAATGTACTTCTACATAAATTGCAAATACCTTTGAATTTAGCCACTTATATGTTGAGAGTGAGTGGTCCCTGTGCAAGAAGCAGTATGATGCTTGGCTTAGAATATTTCTTAGGGGCACAAAGGAGAAAGGAAAGGAACAGGATCTTACTGTGTAACCTAGGCTGACCTTAAACATGCATCCTCATCCTTTCCATATCAGTTGGCTAGATTCTGGGATTGTGAGAGAGTACAACCATACATTGTTTAGTCAGTAGAGACATTGAGGGTTTTGAGTCTGTCGATTCACGTATTTCCTTCTTTCTCCTCAATGATGGACATGTGTTTGTAAATATTGACTGTTGTGTTTTGCTGTGGTGAATGTTTGCATTTTCCCAGGTTGTAAATTCAGAAATAAAATTATATTTCTGTCAATATTTCCTTCCATATTCTCAATAAACAAATGAAAAAAACAACTCTTGAGCATTCTCCAGGTTAGTTAGCAAAAAGCACTGACCTAAAGGAAAGTCCCACTTGTGATGTTTAATCAAAAGGGGAATGTGTTTCCCTGCAGGTTTCTTCTTACTTGACACCTAAACTATATCAAAGTATTTTCAAATAGATTCATCCAAGTGGCTGCTGGTTCAGAATGGGTGGCTGCTTGGGGGCGAGTGATACAGAGAACCAGGAAATGGAGCTATGCCAAATTTAGAAGCTACTCTGACTCTTGGAATCTATAGTTTCGAACAGAAAAGATGCATTTTTGTGTGTTTAAATTTGTTTTCTCAGTAAAATTCATTAGAAAGGCTTCCTGGAAATCAGGTAACTCATAAAAACTTAACTTACTGAGTTTAATGACTTAAAATGTTTATAAGGATCAGAGAGCCTTTTGCTTTGCAATGAACACTAATCCCTTGGGAAACCGTGCACTGACTTGCAGTGAACCTTGGCGGAAACATGCCATGTTGACAACCTTAGGAACTAACGCAGCGTCTCAGTCTTGAATCCAGAAGGCATCATACAGACGTGCCCTCAAAGCAGAAATTATAGTGTCCTTGTCACCTCACCCCTGCCCTGATCATTACAAGGTCTGTCTCTTAGTTGGAAGCCTTGATTTTCTAAAATCATAAAATTCACATTATAACATCTTTTCTCTCACATAAGCTTCCTTAGAAATTTCACGAGCAAACTGGAAAGAATTTTCAACGCAACCACAAAGGAAAGATAATTTTGATAATGAATTTTAAGTCAATAGTGGCTCAATCATTCATGCTGTACAAAGGATTCACTGACATTTAAATAAAACCCAGTTTTTGCTTTAATAATATTATAAGTAATAATGAAGATGAAGAATTAAATGTCCCAATATATCCATGTTGACTGTGGCTATTTAAAAGGCTTAATATTGGTAACAATTTTCATTTATTCAAAGGATAATCATTAAGTGCCTAGAAGGCCTGAGCTCTATGCCAGTGAAAGCATGGGTAAACCTCAAGGCATTCTCTCACAGAGAACCCAGTGTACAGATAATCCATATTAATTATGTTTATGACCCTCATTTTTCTGTCATGGGTTAATCCCATTCCTTGGCTAGATTTTATGACCTTGCATTTCTCTTACTGTCCTGGAACACAGAGGAAGACTAAAGACATATTTAGTCATCCTAAATTGTATATTTCATAATCTAACATTAAGAATTAAAGTTAAGAAATACATATTCAACTCTTGCAGCAACATGGCAGTGGTGTGAAACATCAGCTATGAAAAGCATTATTTTCCCTAGTAGGATCCCTCAATGAGAAAAAGCTTCCTTGGTTCCTTAACTTTTTTTTATGTGAGCCACTAGGGACTCATACTCCAAGGAAGGAAAGTATGTAAAAGGGAAAAGTGTTGAAATTTTAATAAATTCAATTTTTCAAACAGATTTGACAGTGAGGGCAAAGACCTTGAGATAGATGGTGTGCTGTTGAGAGTGGCTATGTAGCTGCTTGGTGGAGTCATGCTTTGCTGTGAATTATGCCCCATCAGGAGAGTTAATTAGCAATTGCAGTGTTTAATTCAGCTTTTAAAAGACTCATTAGGCTACTCATCAATGACTGACAAATTTATCCTTACTACGTATGCATTCTTGTTTATATTTCATATTGCTATTCTTGCTTCTCTAGTGCATTGACACTCTGATAGGAATTATGGTTAAAAGTAATTTTGGAAATGGTGGACCTGTTATGATTTGGATAAGTATCTCTAAAGGTTCATTGTTGTTCAAGGCTTAATACCCATGTTGAGACCATTTAGAGTTCCTGGAATCTGTTAGATAGAGATGGGCTGTTGAGATCCTTTGGAATGTCTTGAGGACATTAGAGGTATGATCTTAAGTGGGGAAAATCGGGACCCTGGTAATTGCATTTTCTCTTCTTTCATCCTGGTTCATGATACCAATTGATTATTGTAGGTCAAGCTCCCCACTGTTGCTATTGGTATTACTGTCAGATGTCTAGAAACATGGCCAAGGACCGGAGCCTCTAAAACTAAGATAAAATAGATTATTTGCCTTGATAATTAAATTAACTCAAAATTAACTCAGCATACAGAAAGCTAATTAACTCAGGACATGAACACTATAGACCAGATAAAGATAACAAATGAAAATTAGACATAAAAGGAGAAAAGAGAAAAATGAACACACACACACACACACACACACACACACACACACACAGAGAGAGAGAGAGAGAGAGAGAGAGAGAGAGAGAGAGAGTACAATAAAAAGTATGACAGAGTTTCGAAAAGCTAAATTTGAGACCTGTGATGCTTTCAGACGTAAAAAGACTATACTGAGTTAGAATAATTAAGGTAGATGAAATTCAAGAGAGATGAGTTTCTACTGACATTTTTTATATGAAAGTATTTGAACATTATTTCTTTTAAAATTTGTGTTTTCTGTCTCTGTTTCTCTGTTTCTGTTTCTTTGTTTCTCTCTGTGGGTTTCTCTGTGTCTCTGTCTCTGTCTGTCTTTCACTTAGACTAAAGATTAAACCTCAAACATTCACTAGCTAGCATAAAGTTCAAACCTATCCTGTTTAGAAATGCTCTAACAGCAATGGAAGTTCCCTCTATCCATTATCTGCCGATTTCTGCCTACTTAGGCCTCATGATGTGAGAACTGCTTTGGACAAACATGGCTATCTGTTTCCTTTCCAGTAGAGCTTCTCTCAATGCCCTTCCCACCACAGTATCAATAAGAGAATGAAAACTGTGATTTCCTTGGGAGAAAGGCGGCCTAGTGAGATGGATAAATACTATTCTGTCTCCTTTTGGTTAAGCTTCAAAATTAATTTTTTGTTTTGTTTTTTAATTCTTCAGCTTCTCCATTGCTAATTTGTACTCCACCTCTATAGTGCATGACTCAATCCTGGGTTGAAATGTAAAATAATTTCTTTGGAGTTATGACATCAATATTTTATGTTCTTAATACTGAGCAGATACCTATGGAATTTGCTAATTTCAAACACAGCTGCCCAATGTGATGAGAATACTTGTTTTTTCCCTGGCAATGCAAAAGCTGACCACTACTTACTCAGGCATTTTATCCAAACATGAGGTTCATTTTCTGTTGATGGTTGGAAGTGAACTGGTAAATGTTCTGGTTCAAAACCACATTTCAGTTTGTATGAGTTAGGAAAAAGTTTCAGGTGGCCTAATCACTCCCCTCAAAAATCTTAGGATGCATGACAAAGACAAAGAGAAAGAGAAAGTCAGATCAGTGAAGTTGAAAAGGGACCTGCTTCCCCCATACAATAGAAAACTAGAAAGTAGGTAACACAAAGTCCACGCCATGCTGACAGGAACTAGAGTTCCTCCAGCTGTAAAGGCAGATCTCAACAGTCTCCAGATCTTTCCAATTCCACATCCTGAAGAAGAGAAAGCTGAAGGTAACATTAGTTGTATTCACCATGGCTGTCCTGAGACCCAGGCTGAATATGATCCAAGAAATTGATGATCCACCATTTATAACACAGCTGTGCATGAAGCAAAGCCAAAGCCTCACACACTCCAGCTCTGGCCCTTGTCCTTGGAAATTTCTTCTCACGTTCTCACATCCTCAGCGTCCATTTTCTCCAGTTCCCTTGAGCCATCTCTACAACAACAAGACCACATCCTCCCAAATGGAAAGTTCTAACATTTTTGTCCTATGAAAGTGCGCTGCATACAGGGCTTTGCTGTTTTGTTAGCTGTGGATATATACAATGACAGAGATTTTTTGGACCATGATATGAATATGTGTGTATGTGGGAGGTTATTTCACACACATTCCTAAAAACAGGCTCTGTTTTTTGTAGGAAAGAGAGCAGAAGAACATTTCAGCTGTACTATAATGTACACAGCAAACTCTGGCTTCTGGTCAAGGACACTGGGATAGATGTGGTGGGAGGAGAGAGGAGATCAAGGCTCCCTCAGCCTTTCTAATAAAAACCAAACACAATCCATATGGTGTTAGGGCAGTATGAAACACTGTGGTCTCATGCTGTAGCCATTTCAGATGTTAACTAGAAAACATGTCTATTTGTAATGAAAAAAATGAGAACATGGCAATCCTAGGTATAGTTGAACAGGTTTAGTATAGATATGAAAAGAAAACAGTCAGAAATGCCTGCAAGGGGCCAGGTTGAACCAGGCCAACTGACCAAATGGGGCGGGGTGAGAGAGGAAGAGAGGAGCCAAGGGCTAGACCAAGCACTCCAAGAGACATGTAGTCAAAATGGTTGAGTTATATAGGGAAGGGAATTTTAGGGAAAGAAAATGAAGCTCAGGCAGGTTGGTGGTAGTGGACAGGGTATTCCAGGCTGGATAACTGTAACATACGAGGTACCAGTGAGTAAGGACTGAGGAGTGGGCAGCAAGAGTACTCAGTGATGTGTTATGTAGGTGTCTTAATCATTTGGCCTGATTTCTTTGAGACCTAACATTTTGCTTGTTTTATTGTGTCATTCTCTCTTTCTCTCTGTCTGTCTCTCTCTCTTCCTCCCCTAACCCCTCCCTTTCCCTTTCCCTTTTCCTTTCCCTTTCCCTCTACCCCTCCTCTCTCTCCCCTCCCTCCTCGGTCCCCTCTCCCTTTCCCTTTCCCTCTCCTCCTCCTCTGTTTCTCCCTCCCCTTCTCTCTCTCCCCTCTCCCTTTCCCTTTCCCTCTCCCCCTCCTCTCTCTCCCTCTCTCTCTGTCTCTTTCTCTCTTCCTCCCCTCCCCCTCCATTTCCCTTTCCCTCTCCCCCTCTTTCTCCCCTCCCCCTCTCTCCCCTCTCCCTTTCCCTTTCCTTCTCCCCATCCCCCCCCTCTCTCTCTCTCACACACACACACACACATACAAAGAGATAGATACAGACAGAGATACAGAGAATACATTGAATCAGTTATGTTAAAATAGTAACAGTTGTATTATACCTGAAAGCTATGAAATCAGTCCATCATTGAGGGTAGATGGCTCTGCAATCAGCTGCTTCACATTGGAGAGGCTGACCACCTAGCAGTTGCTCAGTTCCCAAGGCTGTGTGTGTAACAAGACCCCAGACATTACTATGATAGATATTTTAGAGGCACCATTCTGAAATTAGAAGCCAAACATGCAGACCTCAACACCTGTCAAAATAGAATGAAGACTCCTCCAAAGTTCCTGGAAGATCTGTTAAAATGTTTTTGCTTTTTGGCTGAGGTAGTTCTGCTTCTAGCGTATAGAAGTGTGGCAATCAGTACCTAGTTTGTGCATAAAAAACAAAGACCTATGTGATTTGTGCAAATTCCCTATGAAGTTATAAATAAAGTTTCTTTTATTCTTTGGGATTGTCAATGTGGTGGTCTTTTGTGGACTACCTCACCATATTTTGAAGGCCCAAGCAAGAGCTTCAGAGACTAAGGCACCAGGATACTGGGATCTTGAATCCCTTCTCATGTTATAGCACAGAAAAGGGGCATTTCCTAGGGGATGAGCATCTTGAGATATTTCAGTTCCCTAAATGTTTTTTAATCCTCTTGTCCTACCACCCCAGAGGTTCCTGATGATTCCATCCAAAAACAAGAAACTGAAATTGTCACCTGAATCTGTCACATTTGGAGGTGACTTTTTATGGCACCTTAAGAAGAAAATACTTAAGAAAGGCTGGACACAGCCATAAATCTGGTATCAGGGATCCGTATGAGATGCCACCTGGTGTAAATCTCTGTGTGGCCACTTTTGGTTGCCTTTGCTGTTTGCCAGTTCATGAATCTTGCTGTGTATTTCTGTCCATTCTTTTGGTTGGGAAATCAGATCTAAAATGGGAAACATCTAAAATGGTGCAAAGTCCTAAGACACCATAGAACTGTTATGTTAAAACAATTCAAGTAGGGTTTTATGGACAAGGATGGATATGGTGTCCACATCCTGAAAAACTCTGGGCCTTCTGTGAAATTGTTTGGCCCAGTTTTGCAGCTGGGTGGTACAGTAAAGGATCTTTGAACTCATAGACTATTTAAGCCATCTAAAATGTTGTAACTGGGGACCCCACCTATTCCAACAAGAGTTGATTCCTAAGCCACAAAGCAGTCTTTTCCTGGGACTCTGTATCAACTGTTGAAGAAAAGAACTTCTGATCTACACAATTCTATTGTACCTGCTCTCCTGGTAGTCTCCTAATCTGCTAACAGCCAGGCGTATATTGTGCTCAATGAAGTTGCAAAACCAAGTCCTCTGGGAGGTACACTGAGTCCTGCATAGCTCTACAAAGGAAACCATCACAACCTTCCTGTGGTCTTGGGCAATGCAATCCCATACATGTAAAGGCTGGGACCTAGACCATCTGGAAAATTCTATTTCCTGTCTGGAAGCCCAAGTAGACTCCTTGGCAGAGGTTGCTATTCAGAATTGCAGAGGATTGAATCTACTCTTTATGAAAGAAGGAGGTCTCTGTGTGGCACTGGGAGAAACATGTTGCTTATATGTGAGCCTGTCGGGAATAATCAGAGAAAGTTTAGCAATGGTTAAAATAGCTTTGAAAACATTAAGAATCTGACAACTCTTTCCAATCCCCGTCCTCCTGGTTCCTGTGGTTAATGTCTCTGTTTGTGGTTGTTGTTGGGGCACTGGTCTTTTTGCTCCTAGCTCTCACTATTGTACTCTATTTGTTCAACTGCCTACTCAACTATGTAAAACAGAGGGGAAATTCTGTTAAATTGATGAGCTGAGGGAATGAAATAATTCCCTGTCCCATAATGAGTCCACAATTTGGCTCATAGCTGTAGAACCAGTGGGGATGATAAGAGGCCCCCAGACCATAGCACTTATAGGCTCCCATATCTGCAAAAGTTCTAGAACAGTCCTCAATAAAAAGTCCTTAAACATAGTAACCTTGCTCTGATTATAGAGCTTTGGCTCTATAACTCTGATTCTTGCTCAGTGACGTGTGTCAATCAGAACATGGCTTTTGTTTATAAAGACTTGGTACTGTATGATTTGGACAAGTTAGGGAATAAAGACTAATGTTTGTTTTGTGGGGTTATTTTGGTTTTTGTTTGTTTTATTTTTGGTTTTAAAAGTCTCTGACTTGTGGTCTCTAGTGGGCTTATCTCACAACAGCAATGTGTTCCAGCAGTCCCTATCTGGTGCTAAAAATTTGGCAGTTTCCTGGTTTTTAGAGAGCTGGTTCCCAGTCTGTGATGGAAGCCTTATTGCTGCTTTTGATATCAGTATGGAACCTACAGCAATGATGGGGTTAATGAACTCAGCATCAAAAGGGAAGGTCAAGTGTACAAAAGATGAACAGTCTTTCGTCTGCCATTTCCATCCTTTTATTTTGGGGATCTGAACAAAAGGATCCACTCACCCTCAAAGGGAGTCTTCCCATATCTTAAAGCAAGCAGGGCAATTTTTGATTGAGACTCCCTACTATGCTGATTCTAATTTGTGAAAAGCTGGCATTAAGAAATTCAACTGTCACAGACAAAGCTCAGGAATTCAGTTTTGGGAGACGTTGTCATCTGTGCTCCACCTCCAGTGCCCCCTATTTCCCACCAAGATTCCACTGATTTTCGTATCACAATCATTTCTACTAAAATCTCTTCAACTATTTGAACATATTTCCACTTATCATTTCACACACAAAATATGCCAACCATCCTTCATGCTTCATTGCAGAAAGAACATTCTGAGAAGATATCCACAATCAAGTTAGCTGTTATCAGTCAAAATTATGAACACAGGCTCAAATGAATCAGCAGGACTGTCCAGATTTCTTATTTTATTTTTCTTGAGGATTCACCTATCATAGCTATTCCAACCATCTGCTCTTTTCATCTCTATAGTCCTCACTCTTATCTGACAAAACTTGTCTGACATTTTATGCAGAAAGCAGAAGCATCAAAAAATGTATGTCCTTGAGTTCCCATCACAAAACAATTTCACTTTTGTCTTTCACTGTAACTATTTGGACAAACTCCTGTAGTTGTGCACAAAATTCCTATACCCTCCTTAGTTTGAAGAATTTTCCCTCTACTTTCAGTTGTCCTTTATCAATGGTTTCTAATCCTTTCATTGCTTTTGTTATTTCTGTGAGCACAAAGCCATGGTGTGATTTCTGTGAGCACAAAGCCATGGTGTGATGCCTATAGTCCTCCTAACTGTGATGCCTTCACTTAATACTGTGCTTTCCCTCCAGCTTCCAGCATTGCTTTGGTCAACTTTTCATTTGGGATAAATGACCCTGTCTTCCCATCTGCCGTGCTATTTTTTTTCCTTCCTTTAATAAATTATTATTTGAGACTATTTTTCGGTTTAGCCCACAAACTACTTTAATTCAATAGTATTTGCTTGTGTGAAACAATCCAGTATACCCTCTTCTGGTTATGTTTCTTCTGACACTGCTCTGCCCAAGCTTCTTCATTAAGCTCCAGACTTTGTATCCCCAAACTGTTTATTTGATATGTTAGACTTACAGGGATTCTATTAATTACTTTCTCTGTTGCTGTGATAAAATGTTCTGAGCAAAGCAACTAGATGAGAAAGGGAATATTTTGTCTCACAGGTAGGGAAATTCATGTGGTAGGATCTTGGAGCATTGGCCACATTGTGTCTGGGACCAAGAAGAATGTGTTCATTTTGATTAGTAAATATTTCTATTTAGTCAGTCCATGATCCAAGCCCAGGGAATGGGGTCTCCCATCTTTACAGCATGTTCCTTCCATATTTAACTTAATCAAAATATCCCAGACAGGCATGCTCAGAAGCTTCTTCTTAGATTATCCCAGATCTTATCATATTGATAACCAATATCATCCCTCACGGGGTCCAAAAATAACCTTTTGATTGTCTACTGCCTGTATCTAGTTTCTACACAGTGCCCCATCTTTGTAAAAGGCAACACTGTGCCCAAGAACCCCACATAATCTCAACAGCCTTTATCATTTTCTTTCAAACACATTTATATTCTCGAGGAAGTTCTAGTTGATCTACTTTTAGGAAATGCCTTGAATTAAATCATTATACAGAAGAATTAAGAGCTAGAGAACGGAATATGTGAAGGGATTCAGCAATGGGATTCAGAGAGAAACCTAAATACTGAATTAAGAAATTAAGAGCAGTGACTACATGCTAAATTTATGCTTCACTTCATCCTTTTTTTTTTTTTTTTTGTAGTTGTGGAATTATCACTTACTACTGAGACCATGAATTTATTAGTTACATATTTTACATTGGATGCTTTCTGTAATTTTTGCTTAACTGTTTTACTTGGAAGAGGATTTTCTACGAATATGATATACAAACAAGTAGGCAGGAGAAACGTCATGGAGATACCTTAAAATCTGAAAGGGAAAACAATCTATGAGTGCAGTGATTCCTGAGTGATGAACAGCATTTGGACTAATTTCCAATATAAATGATCTGGAAAGGCATGTACAGAGTAAGAATTTAAAGAACAAATTAGCTACCATCACCATCTTAGCTTTCATCAACCTAAACACATGCTCTCAAACAATATTGATATTTTCATGGTAATGGCACACCTATAGAGAAGATAAACAATTCCCAGAGACTACAGAAGAATTTGTTCATGTGAAAGCTATTGGCAACTTATGCTACTTTCTAATGAAAAGAATAATAATTTCCTAGCAGTAACACCATCCCATTGCTACCATCTCCTGTGCTTGGTTGGAAGAAGACTCTGAAATATGAAATTTATTGTTCAACATTAAATTCTCTCTCTCTCTCTCTCTCTCTCTCTCTCTCTCTCTCTCTCTCTCTCTCTCTCTCTCTCTCCATCCTCTTGCTTCTTGCATTTCTTCAATTCCTAACATTTTGCCCATTCTTTTACTTTCTTTATATTTATCCTTATATCAAATTATTCAAGTATAATTTACATTTCAGTATGTGCTTTAGAGTTACTGATCACAAATTATTGGGTAATGATATTATAAATACTGACTTCAGAATTATTTACAGTGAGGTTAGTCACCTGCTGATTTTTCCACATGTTTATTAAATGTCTTAGAGAAAGAAAGAAGGAAATATTAGAATTTTTTGAAAATCAAAAATTGACTTTATATTAGTTTGTTTCAATTTGACAAACTTCACTTATAAACAAATAATACGAATTTACCAAAAATCTAAAGACATAACAACAAATGAAATATTTGTGAGTTGGTAAATCCCAAAACAGACTAATCAGTCAAGTAGTTGAGGAGACAATCAGACTAAAAAAAATATGTTTGGGATGTATTTAATCACAATAGCCTTGAGTGAATTTTCATCTGTGACTAAGGCCTCCTCTGTGTGCCTTTCTGCCCTACAGACTGACATATCTATGACTTAATTTGGCCAATGGAATATGAAGTGGTAAGTCTATTCTGTCCTTTGTCATGATCCAGGAGTCTAAGACTTAGCCTTTCTGGTATACTAAGGTCACTAGAAGAATGAAAGATGGAGAAAAGAGCATCTGGTTAGGCTAATCCATTTCAAATACTGTAATGGAGACAAGCAGTAAACATTTGGTTGAAGTTGTTACCCAACTTAGGTGTCACAGCTTGTGATCCAATATGCTTGGTTCAGCCACCCACCCTCAATTAAGTCAGTTAAAGGAGCCAAAATTAACAGTGAAGGAAACAAAACAGAGATTGTGTTTATTGTGGCTACACTGGGAAGAGGGACAAAGTGATCCCGGGGCTTTCCCAAATCTATTTTGAGCATTCCCACTAAGAAGAGCAGAGTTTAAATAGAAAACAGAAAATATGCATAACTAAACTAACCAGCCCAGCAAGGTACAGTCTCTGACCACTACCTTTCCACCTCCCAGTCTTTCCTGCAAGGCCCCGCTCTTCTGCTAACTCAGCTGACATTTGTAAACCTTTTTCCAGGAAACAAGCTCCTCCTCTAGATGCCTCCCAGGCTTCAGCCATTTCATTTCCTCCCACAGCATATTTCCTGGGGGAAATTCTGATTTCTTGCAGCCCATCTTTCTGTACTGTGATAGTCAAAGTGGGAGAATATGTGTCTCTTTAGAATACACCCATCCCTGCCAGGCAGGCTAGATGCAAAGTCAATTATATTTTAGAATCATTCATTACCAAGCATAACAGCATAAGATAAATAAATCATGCTGCTTCAAGAAATGAACATTTTCTCCATCTGAAAAATAAAAAAGAGAAATTGTAGGTAGAAATCATATTTTTCTGCTTATAACACAAACACTCACTACCATGTAGATATGACCTGTCCCATAAAGGTCCATATCACTAAAATTTGGACACCAATCTGCTTCCTGTTGGGAGGTGTATAAAATCTTGGGGTAGAGACTGCTGGAATCAGTCATTTATTGAGGGTGCACCCTTAAAATGGATATTGGGATCTGAGGCTCTCTTCTTCATCTTTGCATCTTCTTGTAGCACATGCTTCCTCTCTAGTGTACCAAAAAAAGGACAGGGTAGAAGACCAGGGACTGAAACTTGAAAACTTAAAAGCCAAACTAAACTCTTCAGGCTTTAAGTTGTTTATTGTTTATTGTATGTGTATTGTCACAGTAGCAGAAAGCTATGGCTACTTGCACAGTACTTTCTGAGAAAGAGTGTGTGTGAGAGAGAGAGGGGTGGGGAGAGACAGACAGAGGCAGAGAGACAGACGCAGAGACACAGACATATTGAGAGACATATAGACAGAGATAGAAGCAGAGAGAGGAGAGAGACATAGAATATGGGAGAGGAAGGAGTTGGGAAGAAAATGAATCAGGAAGAATGGGAGAAGAATAGAAGTGTAGTGGTGAGATAAGTATGATTTTATACATATATATATATATACATATATATGTATATATATATGTATGTATTTGAAAAGTCAAAAGGATAAAAGAAAACTTATCCATGGGTCTTTCTACAACTTAAACAAAAACATAAAGCTTTCTTAATTTTTCCAAGATTACTAACTTCTTTTTGGCAATCTGTAAATTTTCTGTCTGTATTCTAACCTAAATATGAAAGAAATATAACTAATTGGTATGTGTGGTATTAACTTTGATAAATTTTAGATGTGTGCAAGAATTCTAAATTAGATTTTTTGTTAACAGTGAGATTCAGGAGATTTCATTTATTTACATAAATAAACATCAACATTGGAGCAATTAAACTCTTAGTGGAAGGTAATGCTTAAAGCTAGAAGAAGAAGGAGAAGAGGAAAAGGAAGAAGAAGAAGAGGAAGAAGAGGAGGAGGAGCAGGAGGAGGAAAAGGAAAGGAGGATTCTCAGTTGGAGAAATAAGTGTTATTGACTCCAGATGCATGGTGCTGGGAATATTTTAATGATAAATTTGTACCAGACAATGTTAATTTTTAAAGGAATTTTATACGATTTCTGTATCGAATCATAGGCCTTAACTAAGTTTTTAGTGAATTAAATAAATTACCAAAAAAGCCATTATATTTCCATACACATGTCTTTTTCAGAAATTTTACTCAAGCTTACACTCATGCTATTATTGTCTTCTACAAATTGGCAGACTGAGTGCAAAATACTCTGAGGAAACGATACCAAAGAGATAGGAAGCTGTTTAATATTCAACACAAAGTCAAGATCATCCACCGTGACTGTTTGGCAATTTTGTCAAGTGCAGGGAAGAGGGATAGGATGGGATGGAAGGGAAGCTCCTGCTATCACAACCACACATATGCTTGCCAATGTGCTGTCCCTCTGATTTCACACTCACTCTTTTTTTATTATTATTAATTTTGGGCTGCTTTTCAAAGAAATCAAAAAAATATATATCATAAGTCTAGTGTGGAGATGGACTACAGAATGGTAAGCTCTCTTTTCTAGGACACTTCAAATGTGAAATTTTCCACTTTCCATTAAAGACAACTTTACAGAGTCCATCTGACTGTGGATCCTCTTCTTTTTCACCTCCAGAACAAGGATGTGGTCTATGGCTCCCATACTTATGAGCTGCAGCTGTTGGAAGGTGTTGGGTTATACATGACATTCAGCTGCCTCCTTCCTAGACAGTCTTAAATCTGTCCATAGAGTTAACATTAAATAAATCCCATCTCTTCCATAAGGAAAGACAGATATGCTACTGTCATGTATGTGGCTTCACAGTCCTCAAGGCAGGTACTCCACATGGCCAAACATGGTTTCCCTTTTGAGTCCATACTCTTTCCTGTTCCAAACATGGCAGGGCTCCAAACCCGATCACATTATGACACTGTCTTTAAAACATAACATCTGAGTCTTCCGGTTTCTGTCTTCAGCTGGGGACTATCCTCTGCCATAGAGCACCATATCCAGGTGGCACAGGGAGATAGATGTCCACCCAGGAGTGTGGAGAGGCTTGAGAGCACAGGTAGGACCACCCGTGCTGCTCAGAGGAACAGGTCCAGAACCCTCAGGCTGGAGACTTCCTGTTTCTGTCTTCAGTTGGGGACCATCCTCTGCCGCAGAAAGCAATATCCAGGTGGCACAGGGAGATAACTAATGACCCAGGAATGTGGAAAGGTCTGAGTGCACAGGTAGGACCACTCTTGCTGCTCAGAGGAACCAGCCCAAAACCCTTATGAGGACATAAGAGCCTAAGAGCATCCTGGGACAGTAGTCTTCTGATTTCTGTCCACACCCTGGGCCACAGAGCTACATACACAAATACACAAGAGAGCTGGTCTCATGTCAGGCAGTGGTGGCACATGCCTTTAATCCCAGCACTTGGAAGGCAGAGGCAGGCAGATTTCTGAGTTCAAGGCCAGCCTGATCTACAGAGTGAGTTCCAGGACAGCCAGGGCTACACAGAGAAACCCTGTCTCGAAAAACAGAGAGAGAGAGAGAGAGAGAGAGAGAGAGAGAGAGAGAGAGAGAGAGAGAGAGAGGGTCTCACAGGAGTATCTACATACCTGTGGGCAGGGAGAAAATGCGTCTCCAAGGAGCACAGATACAGAGGTTTACAGGGCAGATAAGCCAAAGTCAGAGACAGCAAGAGCAGGTAACATCAGCAATAACCAGATGGCAAAAGGCAACCGCAAGGACGTTACCAACAGAAACCAAGGCAACATGGCACCATCCAAACCCATTTCTCCCATAACAGCAAGTCCTGGATACTGCAACACACTGGAACAGCAAGATTTGTATTTAAAATCACATCTCATGATGCTGAGAGAGGACTTCAAGAAGGACAGAAATAACCCCCTTAAAGAAATACAGGAGAACATGGGTCAACATGTAGAAGCCCTTAAAGAGGAAACAGAAAAATTGCTTAAAGAATTACAGGAAAACACAAACAATCAAGTGAAAGAACTGAAGAAAACCATCAGGGATCTAAAAACAGAAGTAGAAATTATAAACAAATCACAAAATGAAACAACTCTGGAGATCGAAAACCTTGGAAAGAAATTAGGAGTCATAGATGTAAGCATCCAACAACAGAATATAAGAGATAGAGAAAAGAATCTCAGGTGCTGAAGATAGCATAGAAAACATTGACTCAACAGTTAAAGAAAATGCAAATGCAAAAAGATTTTAACCCAAAACATCAAGGGAATCCAGGACACAATGAGAAGACCAAACCTAAGGATTATAGGGATAGAAGAGAGCAAAGATTTACAATATAAAGGGCCAGTAAATATCTTCAACAAAATTATAGAAGAGAACTTCCCTAACCTAAAGAAAGAGATGCCCAAGAACAAAAAAGAAACCTACAGAACTCCAAGCACACTGGACCAGAACAGAAATTCTTCCTGTCACATAATAATCAAAACAACAAATGCACTAAACAAAGAATATTAAAAGCAGCAAGGGAAAAAGGTCAAGTAGCATATAAAGGAAGATCTATCAGACTTCTCACTAGAGAATTACACCAGACTTCTCACCAGAGACCATGAAAGCTAGAAGACCCTGGGCAGATCTCATACAAACCAAAAGAAAACACAAATGCCAGCCCAGACAACTATACTCAGCAAAACTCTCAATCACCATAGATGGAGAAACCAAGATATTCCACAATAAAAGCAAATTTACACAATGTCTTTCAGCCATTCCAGCTCTACAAAGGATAATAGGTAGAAAATGCCAACACAAGGAGAGAAGCTACACTCTAGAAAATGGAAGAAAGTAATCTTTCTTCGACAAACACAAAAGAAGATTGTCACACAAACATAAAAATAACATCAAAAATAACAGGAAGCAGCAATCACTATTCCTTAATATCTCCTAACATCAATGGACTCAATTCTCCAATAAAAAGATATAGACTGACAGATTGGATACATAAACAGGAGCTAGCATTTTGCTGCATACAGGTAACAGACCTCAGTGTCAAAGATAAACACTACCTCAGAGTAAAAGGCTGGAAAACCCTCTTCCAAGCAAATGGTCCCAAGAAACAAGTTGGAGTAGCCATTCTAATATCAGATAAAATGGACTTTCAACCAAAAGTCATCAAAAAAGGCAGAAGGATACTTCATATTAATCAAAGTAAAAATCTACCAAGACTCTCAATTCTGAACATCTATGCTCCAAATGCAAGGGCACCCTCATTCATAAAAGAAACTTTATGAAAACTCAAAGCACAAATTGCACCTCACACAACAATTGTGAGTGACTTCAGCACCCCACTTTCATCAATGGACAGATCAGGGAAATACAAGCTAAACAGGGACACAGTGAAACTAACAGAAGTTACGGACCAAATGGATTTAACAGATATCTATAGAACATTTCATCCTAAGTCAAAATAATATATCTTCTTCTCAGCACTTCATGGTACCCTTTCCAAAATTGGCCATACAATTGGTCACTAAACAGATCTCAACAGATATCAGAAGATTCATATAATCCATGCCTCCTATCAGATCAGTACTGATTGAGGTTGGTTTTTAATAGCATCAAAAACAACAGAAAGCCCACATACACATGGAAGCTGCACAGTGCTCTACTCAGTGATACCTTGGTTAAGGAGGAAATAAGGAAAGAAAAAAAAAGTCTGCTTAAAACTTAATCAAAATGAAGGCACAACATACCCGAACTTATGGGACACAATGAAAGCTGTGCTAAAAGGAAAACTCGTATCTCTGAATGCCTCCCAAAAGAATCTTGGGAGAGCTTAAACTAGCAGCTTAACAGCACACCTGAAAGCTCTAGAACAAAAAGAAGCTAATACACTCAAGATGAGTAGAAGACAAGAAATAATCAAACTCAAGGGATGAAACCAACCAAGTAGAAACAAAAAGAATTATACAAAGAATCAACAAAACCAGGAGCTGGTTCTTTGAGAAAATCAACAAGATAGATAACCCTTGGACAGACTAACCAGAGGGCACAGAGACAGTATGTAAATTATTAAAATCAGAAATGAAAAGGGAGATGCAACAACAGAAACTGTAGAAATTCAAAAAATCATCATATCCTACTTCAAAAGACTATACTCAACACAACTGGAAAATCTGGACGAAATTGCCAATTTTCTAGACAGATAACAGATACCAAAGTTAAATCAAGATCAGACTGACCATCTAAAGCATCCCATAACCCCTAAAGAAATACAAGGGTTATTGAAAGTCTGCGAACCAAAAAAAGCACAGGACCAGATGGTTTTGGTACAGAATTGTATCAGACCTTCAAAGAAGACCTAACAGCAATACTCTTCAGACTATTCCACAAAATAGAAAGAGAAGAAACACTACCCAACTCATTCTATGAAGCCACAATTATGCTAAAACCAAAACCACACAGAGATCCAACAAAGAAAGAGATCTTCAGAGCAATTTCCCTTATGAATATCGATGCAAAAACACTCAATAAAATTAATTCCATCTAAATCCAAGAACACATCAAAATTATCATTCACCACAATCAAGTAGTTTTCATCCCAGGGATGCAGGGATGGTTGGATATGCGGAAATCCATCAAGGTAATCCACTACATAAACAAACTAAAAAAAAAACAAAAAACAAAAAACAACAAAAAAAAACACATGGTCATTTCATTAGATGATGAAAAAGTTTTGAAAACTTCAGCATCCACTCATGTTAAAAGTCTTGGAAAGATCAGGAATTCAAGGCCCATACCTAAATATAGTACAAACAATATACAGCAAAACAGTAGCCAACATCAAACTAAATGGAGAGAAACTTGAAACAATCCCACTAAAATCAGGAAGTAGACAAGGCTGACCTCTCTCTTCATATCTATTCAATATAGTACTTGAAATCCTAGCTAAAGCAATTATACAACAAAAGGAAGCCAAATGATACAATTTGGAAAGCAACAAGTCAAACTATCACTATTTGCAAATGATATGTTAGTATACTTAAGAGATCCAAAAAACTCCACCAGAGAACTCCTACAGGTGATAAACAACTTCAGCAAAGTGGTTGGATATAAAATTAACTCAAACAAATCAGTAGCCTTCATATACTCAAAGGATAAACAGGGCGAGAAAGAAATTAGGGAAATGGCACCCTTCACAATTTCACAATATTCACAAACAATATAAAGTATCTTGGTGTGACTAACCAAATGAGTGAAAGATCTGTATGACAAGAATTTCAAGTCTCTGAAGAAAGAAATCAAAGACCTCAGAAGATGGAAAGATCTCCCATTCTCATGGATTAGCAGGATTTAAACAATAGAAATGACTATCTTGCCAAAAACAATCTACAGATTCAGTGCAATCCCCATCAAAATTCCAACTCAATTCTTCACAGAGTTACAAAGAGCAATTCTCAAATTCATCTGGAATAATAAAAAAAAAAAAAAAAAAAAAAAAAAAACCAGTACAGCTAAAACTATTCTCAACAGTAAACGAACTTCTGGGGGAATCAGTATCACTGACCTCAAGCAATACTACAGAGCAATAGTGTTAAAAACTGCTTGGTACAGTGATGGGCAGGTAGATCAATGGAATAGAATTGAAGACCCAGAAATGAACTCACACACCTATAGTCACTTGATCTTTGACAAAGGAGCTAAAACCATCCAGTGGAAAAAAGATAGCCTTTTCAACAAATGGTGCTGGCTCAACTGGTAGTCAACATGTAGAAGGATGCAAATTGATCCATTATTATCTCTCTGTATAAAACTCAAGGCCTAGTGGATCGAGGACATCCAAATAAAACCAGACACACTGAAACTAACAGAAAAGAAAGTAGGGAAGAGCCTCTAGCACATGGGCACAGAGGAAAATTTCCTGAACAGAACACAAATAGCTTATGCTCTAAGATCAAGAATTGACAAATGGAACCTCATAAAATTACAAAGTTTCTGTAAGGGAAAGGACACTGTCAATAGGACAAAATGGCAACCAACAAGTTAGGAAAAGATCTTTACCAACCCTACATCTGACAGAGGGCTAATATCCAATATATACAAATATCTCAAGACTTTAGACTCCAGAGTAACAAATAACCTTATTGAAAAATGGGGTAAAGAGCTAAACAAAAAATTTTCACCTGAGGAATACAGAAAGGCTGAGAAGCACCTAAAGAAATGTTCAACATCCTTAGTCATCAGGGAAATGCAAATCAAAACAACCCCAAGAATTCACCTCACAACAATCAGAATGTTTAAGCTCAAAAATTCAGGACACAGCAGGTACTGGCAATGATGTGCACAAAGAGGAACACTCCACCACTTCTGGTGGGATTACAAACTGGTTCAACCACTCTCAAAATCAGTGTAGCAGTTTCTCAGAAAACTGGGCAGAGAACCCTGCTATACCACTTCTGGGCATATACCCAGAGGATTTTCCGGCATGTAATAAGGACATATGCTTTACTATATTCACAGCAGCCCTATTTATAATAACCAGAAGCTGGAAAGAACCCAGATGTCCTTCAACAGACATCGTGGTACATATACATAATGGAGTATTATTCAGCTATTAAAAATAATCAATTCATGAAATTCTTTTTTTTAATTTTTTTATTCAATATAATTTATTTACATTTCAAATGATTTCCCCTTTTCTAGCCCCCACTCCCCGAAAGTCCCGTAAGCCCCCTTCTCTTCCCCTGTCCTCCCACCCACCCCTTCCCACTTCCCCGTTCTGGTTTTGTCGAATACTGCTTCACTGAGTCTTTCCAGAACCAGGGGACACTCCTCCTTTCTTCTTGTATCTCATTTGATGTGTGGATTATGTTTTGGGTATTCCAGTTTTCTAGGTTAATATCCACTTATTAGTGAGTGCATACCAAATTCATGAAATTCTTAAGCAAATGGATGGAACTAGAAAGTGTCATCCTGAGTGAGGTAACCCAATCACAAAAGAACACACATGGCATGCACTCACTGATAAGTGGATATGTCGCTCAAGAGCTCAAAATAAACATGTACAATTCACAGACCACATGAAGCTCAACAAGAAGGAAGACCAATGTGTGGGTGCATTGGTTTTTTGAGAAAGAGAACAAAATACTCACAGGAGCAATTATGGAGACAAAGTATGGAGCAGAGACTGAAGGAAAGGCCATCCAAAGACTCTTTTACCTGGGGAATCATCCTATAAATAGTCACCAAACCCCAACACTATTATGGATGACAAGAAGTACTTGCCGAAATGAGCCTGTTATGGTTGTGTCCAGAGGAGCCAGGCCAGAGCCTTAGATACAGAGGCAGATGCTAGTAGCCAACCATTGGACTGAGTGTGGGGTCCCCAATAGAGCATTTTGAGGGTAGACTGGAGGAGCTGAAGGGGTTTGCAGCCCCATGGGAAGAATGAAGGTGTTGGCTAAAAAATTGCCCCATGGCTCCCAGAGACTAAGCCATCAACCAAGGGGTACACATCATTCCAGCCAAAAGTGTGGCAGAGAAATGCTTTGTGGGGCATTAGTGGGAAGAGAGGTCCTTGGTCCTATGAAGGCAGGATAGATATCCCAGCGTGGGGAAAATGAGGGGGTATAGGTGGGAGTGGATTGGGGGAGGGGCATCTTCTTGGAGGTTGGGGGGTGGGAAGATGGGTTAGTGGTTTTCTAGGAAATGGGAAACCAGGAAAGGATATCACATTTGAAATATAAATGAAGAGTATATTCAATAAAATATTTTTAAAAAGAAAATATTGTCTCCTGTTGCAATGCATTCGAGGCTATCTCCACTGTCAGACTTCAGTGTATCTAATTTTTTGGTTGGGTCCAGTTGGAATTGAGCTTTGGATGGGGTGATAAGTATGGGTCTAGTTGTGTTCACATCCAATTTGACCAGCACTGTTTGGTGAAGATGCCTTTTTTCCCCATTGTGTATTTCTGACTTCTTTATAAAAAACAAGCAAGTGTTCATAGTTCATTGGATTTATGTTTGGGTTTCTAACTTAATTTCATTAATCGACCTGTCTCTCTCTCTCTCTCTTTTTTTCTTTCTTTCTTTCTTTTTTTTTTTTTTACCAATTCCATGTGGTTTTTAGTCAGTATATCTCTGTTGTAAAGTGTGATATCAGGGATGGTAATACCTTCAGCCTTTCTTTCATTGTTCAAGATTGTTTTGGCTATCTTGTTTTTGCTTTTTTTGGTAAAAACACAATTTTTTTTTACCTATTGCATAGTATTTATTTTTAGCATTCAAAACATATCTGACAATTAAGCTTTGAGTACTCAAAAAGAAAATTGATCATGTTGCCCCCAAAAATAAAAAATGCAGCACAGTTAAATATGGCTTAGTGTACATTGGATAATACTGGATACTGAGACTGAGTTTAGTTACAAGAGATAATAATAATTTCTACTTCCTGATTGAAGAGGCACAAATATTTTGAGCAAATTATTGAGATGTTTCCTGTTGTAAAGCATTTCTTAGAGACGTGAAAGAGTTTCGTGCTTGAATTAATCTTTTGGAAGTAATTCATAGAAGAACAATTCAATTTCAAAACATTTTTTCTTGTCTACCTTTTCTTTTTTTTTATTCGATATATTCTTTATTTACATTTCAACTGAGTTTCCCTTTCCTGGAACACCCCTCCCCGAAAGTCCCATAAGCCCTCTTCACTCCCCTTGTTCCCCAATCCACCCCTTCCCACTTCCCTGTCCTGGTATTTCCTGACACTGCTGCACTGACTTTCCCAGGATTGGGGGGGGGGGAGCATTCCTTCCTTCTTCTTGGGCATCATTGTGTCTTGGGTTTTCGAATCTTCTAGGCTAATATCCATTTATCAGTGAGTGATTACCATGATTGATCTTTTGAGACTAGGTAACCTCACTTAGGATGATGTTCTCCAGTTCCATCCATTTGTCTAAGAATTTCATGAATTCATTGCTACTAATGGCTGAATAGTACTCCATTGTGTAAATATACCACATTTTCTATATCCATTCCTCCACTGAGGGACATCTGGGTTCTTTCAAGCTTCTAGCTATTATAAATAGGGCTGCTATGAACATAGTGGAGCATGTGTCCTTATTACATGCTGGGGAATCCTCTGGGTATATGCCCAGGAGTGGTATAGCGGGGTCCTCTGGAAGTATCATTCCCTGTTTTCTGAGGAACCACCAGACTGACTTCCAGAGTGGTAGTACCAGGTTGAAACCCCACAAGCAGTGGAGGAGTGTTCCTCTTTCTCCACCTTCTTGCCAGACCCTGTTTTCTCCTGACTTTTTTTTTTTTATTCTTTTTTTAATTCGATATCTTTTTTATTTACATTTCAAATGATTGCCCCTTTTCTAGACCCCCACTCCCCAAAAGTCCCATCAGCCCCCTTCCCTTTTCATTTCTGATTTTATTAATTTGGGTACTGTCTCTGTGCCCTCTGGTTAGTCAGGCTAAAGCTTTATCTATTTTGCTGATTTTCGCAAAGAACCAGCTCTCTACTTTTGTTGATTCTTTGTATAGTTTTTTTTGTTTCAACTTGGTTGATTTCAGCCCTGAGGGGTGGGTGTATTATCTTCTTTTTGTTCTAAAGCTGTCAGGTGTTCTGTTAAATTGCTAGTGTATGCTCTCTCTAGCTTCTTTTTGTAGACACTCAGAGCTATGAGTTTTCCTCTTAGCACTGCTTTCATTGTGTCCCATAAATTTGGGTATGTTGTGCCTTCATTTTTCATTAAATCCTAAAAAGTCTTTAATTTATTTCCTTATTTCATCCTTGACCAAGGTATCATGGAGTAAAGAATTGTTCAGCTTCCATGTCTCTTCAATAGACAGATCAGGGAAACACAAACTAAACGGAGTCATAGTGAAACTAACAGAAGTTTTGGACCAAATGGACTTAATAGATATCTATAGAACATTTCATCCTAAATCAAAAGGATATACCTTCTCTCAGCACCTCATAGTACCTTCTCCAAAACTGACCATATAATTGGTCACAAAACAGACCTCAACAGATATAAGAAGATTGAACTAATCCCATGTCTCCTATCAGATTGCTATGGAATAAGGGTCTTCTTCAATAGTAAAAAAAAAAAAATAACCCACAATATTTTTAATGTCTTATAAATTACAGAGGATTTTATGTTACCATCTAGTAACCCCAGAATTCCCAGGGACTGAACCATCAACCAAAGAGTACCCATGGAGGGACCCATGGCTCCAGACACATATGCAGCAGAGGCTGGCCTTGGTGGACATCAAAGGGAGGAGAGGCCCCTGGTCCTGAAAAGGCTAGATGCCCAGGTACAGGGGAATGCCAGAACAGGGAAGCAGGTGTGGGTAGATTGGTGAACAATGGGAGGGGGGGTGGGTTAGGTGATATTGGGGGAGGACCAGGAAGGGGGACAACACTTGAAATGTAAATAAAGAATATTTTTAATAAAAAAACCCATAACATCTTAAATTTGGTTTCTGATCATATTTGGACACACACACACACACACACACACACACACATGCTCATGCACATGCACACACACACGGGCACACCGCAGAATTGGCAATAGTAAAAGGTTTCTGAATGTACAGTGTCCAAAACTTAACTGACAGTCACATGTGTAATGTACCCAAGGCATTTCTGGCATTGCCCATGCATGCATGTTGCTGCCACACAAAGACACTTTTCAGTGTGTACATCATTACACATACAATGCCAATGACTGTTTCTTGCAACATGGACTCAGAATAGAAACCACTCTGTTATGAATGGCAATGTTTTTATTGTATACAAACTTTTATACTCTTAAAATAATTTAGTTCCAAAACAGAAACTACATGTTATCTCTGTTATCATTCTCTAGCACAGAAGTATCAAACTAATATATCTTTGGGTTGTATTGTATTAGACGGTTTTATTTTTAAAATTGGTACTCTAGTTACTGAGCTGGGCATTTGAAAAATATCATTCAATGATATTTTGATTTGGGATTAAGATAAAATTTCTTGCAATTTATGAAGTGACCAATAAACATATTTCTACAATTTGTTTTATATATTTCAAAAGTTATTCTCAGCATTCATGGTTATAAATTTAATCAACTCCATAAAATTATGAAGATGTTTCTTATCCTGTAGTGTGAACTATTCAGCCAAGATGTAATTCTTCGTTTAGAAATGCATAAATACATTCAACTCACTATTGTGCAAATTAGCTTTCTTCTTTACATTGTGATAAAATATATTCATACTAAAGAACTGTTTTAAAATAAATTTGTTGTTTCTTATTAGTAAATGTTTGATTTGTATGCATATTCTAGATATTTAAGATTACATAAAATTTCTCAGGTCAAGATTAATCTTTATCTCAAATAGATAAAGATTAGGAGGCTGTGCTCCAGAATATACTATGGGTTGGAACTAGCTCCTTTAAAATAGAAGTCTATTGGTGCCTGTTAAGGTCTATTCTATAAATTAGAATAGGCAGGCAACCAGCTTCTGTAGGTATTTGGAGGTACTTAAGCAACCATACAGCATCATTGCTATGTTACTATGGATATTGCCAAAGTTTAGTTCACACATCTCTCTACTAGTCCTCGCTTATTCTAGGGTTTTACTGTGTGTTTAGAACCTTAGTTCAAATCTGAATTAAATAAGACACATTGCTTTTGATGGAAATTATCAAGGAGACTTAACAGGTAGTGATAATGTCCATTTGTAAACATTATTTGAAGATATTTTAGATACTTTATCTTTCATGAGCTCCATATACCATTTAGAGGGTGTCTTAGTTAAGTTTCCATTGCTGTGATAAAATACCATATCCAGAAGCAATTTGATAAAGAAAGGGCTATTTCATCTTACAATTTTCTGACTTCCCTGATGGAAGTCAGAACAGAAACTCAGGACAGAAGTGTAGAGGCCGAAACTGAAGCAAAGGCCAGCTAGTAGTGCTGATCGCCATTGTTCCCCATGACTTATTCTCAATAGGGCATTCAAGGAAATGCTATTATAGAGTTGCCTACAGGTATTCTAATAGAATTGTCTTTCAACTGAGATTCCTCTCTTCAGATAACTGTAGCTCATGCCAAGACACCAGATAACTGTTTGTGAGAGAAGAGCTCTGATAAGGTTACCCTGCTATAGACATAGCTTTGTCCTTGATCAAATCTGCAATTAGACTTTTACTTGTTCAATTTCCTTCTGAGAAATATTTAAAAGAACTATAAGGCTATCTTCTCAGGACTTTCTCAAGCTTAGGAACCACGGACGGCTGCAGCAGCAGACACATTGATACAAAGCATGTCCCCTTCACAACGCAGATGAAGATGCAATTTTACTCTAAAAATATTCTTCACCATCTTATTTCTCATTGAAACATGTAGATTCTGACTGTGATATTGTAAACATGACAGTCCTCTTAATGTGAGCTGAATTAATTGATTTATTAGGAACAAAATAGCTATGTGGGCTGAGCTAAATTGGCTTATTAAGGATTCAACAGCACTAATTGCTTGCATAGTGGCCAAAGGAACAAAGGGAGGAGTGAAGAAGGAGAGGGAAATGCCTGTCAGAGGCAGCCACACTCACCAGTCAAGTCAGGCAAACTGTCTTTCTCTTAGAGTGGCTTGAACAAAGCTTCCAGACATTCCATGTTTGCTCAAAGAAAACTCTCCTGGTGTTAGAGCTAGAGGCTATGTCCTGACCTGCCTGCACAGATATCTAAGGACAGATGCTGAGGAAAAGGATGTCTTTTATCACAGGAGACTGGGTTCTCTGGTGGGTCGCTGGGACCAAATACCTGTTACAGACGAACAAGGAAGCCTCAGTGAGACACGCAGAAAGCCATTAACCAGATAGGGTTATCGTTTGTTGAAGTGATTTCTTTCCTCTGCTCTCTCAGGAACATCTGCAGCCAGTTAGCTTTCAATGTAAGGAAATACCTGTCAGCAAAAAGGGTTAGGGTGGGCGCAGGACCAAGGGAAGGCAGCAAAAACAAGGAGACGTTCTGCATGAGCCCCTGTAACAATGTTAAGATAACAAGAAGGCAATAGACTATATTTATCCATGATATATATTTGCAATGCCCTCTTGTTACCATATGCCTCCAATATGAAGGACCTAAATGTGTCACTTAAATTAACCATTTTAATGATTAGGTTTGATGTAGTATGGAAATCTTTTTAGATGTGATTAAATGATGAAAATATGATTTACTATTAAGAGATGGAATGAGAAAACAGGACCAGATGTTTTGTTACACTTTTCTTGTCCCTTCTGTTATAGCACTGTTTCCTCTAGGACAGACCACTCTAGAAGGGTTGCTGTAATTTCCCTCTGGTCAAGGGTGCATAGAAAGGGATCAGATATTTAGGGTAGTATTTTTAGGCTGTATCGCTGATGCAGAAAAGAATTCAGGTTTCTCTGACCCATGTAAGGAAAAAGAGATCCTAGTGTCTAAGACTTGTTTCTTTGAAAGACAAAGGTTGAAAGAGAATAGACCATGGGAAGATCAGATGTAAATATGGCTTCCACGATGTTTTTGAGGCACTTACTTTATGCTATTGTTTTCTTAGACTTGATGTGACTGGGCAGGTTGGATTTCCTAGACAATTCTTCTGTTGAGAGGTCGTGTTGAGAGCAATAGAGAAGTGGTTTGGGTTTTTATTCTGCCATTTTCAGACTATGTTCATAAGCAAATATTCAATGTTTACCTGGAATGTTTCTCCAAAACATGTACTAAATGTCTCAATCCCAGTATTATGCTATCAGACAGAAGAATGCTTCAGGGATAGGTTTTAACAGGGGTTGGGGCATTGAGGGGAAGGATGACCTCCCTTTGACTCCTCCTCTGTCTTTCACTCTCTGACCATGAACGGCCTTTGCTCTCCCCTTCTCTGTTGCCATGAATGCTGCCTTGTCCCGGACCTAAGGTATGCATCTATTGGCCATCTGTCAGAATACACATTTATCATTCAAAAGTTGGTTACTTTGAGAGTTTGTTACTGTAGTAAACATTTGACACTCGGTTTATTTAATTTCTCCATGCCTTAGTTTCCTCATCTGAACATTATAGAAATGTCAATCTTTTCAGAACTCTCCTGAGGTGTCTATAAGAGGATACAAAAAAGTAGTTCTTATAGCACCTGGCAACTCTGTGGTTGTCAGAAGAATCTGCATGATCTACCCCTGATCTCTTTCCCACACATATCTCTGTCAGGCTACAGCCTAACAACTATTTAGAAGCATATAATGTTAGAATGCTTCTTAGAACTCATTTATTTCAACATTCCCAGAAAAATTAAAGTCTGGGACAAAGATTAAGTGCCTTGCCCACAGTGCTCTAAAGAGTTTCTTATCAAAAGGAAATGACGCTTAAATTTCAATGACTTAGCATTATATTTAGAAAAATATTTTGCATTTCCCAAGTGCCCCAGCTTTCATCTACAGAGCCCTGCAAACATTCATCAATTGAATTGCAAATCACTGCAGTGCACTGGATCAGTGTTAATTCTCTTTACTTATTTAAGACATATTAAGACAGTATTAATTCAAATCATAAAATATAACACTTATTGTGAGGAATTTGCTTATAGATCTCTCCATTAACTTGACCTGCATCTTCCAAATATTATCTCTATGAAAAGAAGCCACAGTATCACTGGAGTATAGCCTGTATTTTCATGACTTGCTTGGGGCCTTAGGAGAGTAGATTGGTCTTGATCATAACTATAAAGTCTTTAAAGCCATACTTATTTGGCTTCTTGGCTATAACTGCTAGTACAGAGATGCAACATGGATTGAAAGAAACGAGTATATATATTTTACCACTGCTATACTTGAAAATAACCTGAGGGTTCATTATTCAAGGGGCATGGTTGATTAGCCTTCTCTCAGTTTGTTTGTTCTTTGTTTTGTTTCTTGTTTTATTTTTTCATTTGATCATAGCAAGAAGAATTCCAGACAATCCAGACAATAAAAGACAGATTGATATCTTATCTTGATTAAGAAGGCTAAGAGAAGCTATGAAAACTTCATTTCTGCCACCATAGACACATCTGCATCCACATCTCTTCTGCTGTGCTCTATAAAGGAGAGGATGGGTTGTTACTTTTGAGTTCCTTCAAGTCTAATGATCATATGGCATGTCAACATGTCCCAGGAGACTCAACATAAATCAAATGATGAGTTAAAGGGATATTCTTCCCACAATCACATGGAAGACAAGAATGTGAACCACATCCTCCCCAGATATAAACCTCCCTCTTCTGAGGAAAAAGGATCATGAGAAAAATAACACTTTCCCTCTGAAGTAAAAGGGCCCCTCTGTAGACTAAGCAAAGCATAAAAGAAGGCACTCATTATGTAAGCGCTCTCAACCAGGCACAATAAAATGAAGGCCCCGGCCCAGCATTGCTGCATGGAATCCAGCTAAGATGTGCTGCTGGTGAGCCTCATTCACCAGCCTTTTGGTTTGGGCTACAGTGGGAAAGATTAGAACAGAATGGAGGCTGCTTCAGACTCAGGATTACAGGGTTAGAAGTCAGCCTCTGGTTACGTTGCCACCAAAAGCTTAATAGCTAAGTACTTGAACTCTTGTGTTTCTTTAAAAATGGTGAGGGAACAACTTAAAAAAAAAAAGGTTCCCTTCTGCAATAACTGTTGGTTGGTTTCAAATCTCTTCATGAATGTATTATGGAAAACTGGGACAGAATTTTCTCCTTGTTAGCCAAGAGCATGCCAGCTGAGGCTTTATGTTAGAAAATACAGAAATGTACAATAGAGACCTAAACCACATGCACAAAAGCACGTACCAGAAATGCATGCCCTCATATTATGGGGCTCAATATTGTCGACTTCTACAGTTACTTCATGTGCACTGCTGAAACAAATAATATTAGTTTCAAATGTGCGATGTTTAATGACCTCAACTTATACCTTTTACTTAGGGTACTTTTATCTTTCTGAGGTCCTGAAAGGAATCCATTTCATATGAACCTTTACTATGCTTTAATATTAGCTCATATTTTTATATGCTTATTTGCAGGTTGCTAGAATACAGCTCAAAAGAGAGGATATGTTGAAATAAATATTCTATTGGCTTGCCTGTGTCAACCCAATACCATTTTATTATAAAACTGTGTTGAAAATGCCTGCAATGTTAGCAAGCTTTCTAGGCATTCTTAAATTTTACATGGGTAAATCCTAGCTTGACAACCACCATCTTAGTCTTAGAAACAAAATACAAGTACTTAATAAAATCATTGCCAGACCTGAGGTGGAGCTCAGCAGCAATGCTGGCCTACCATGAATAAATCCCTGAGTTAGACCCAGAACCACGAAAACAACAAATAAATCAAATCTTTCAAGGGTGCCTTAACAAAGGAAAACAAAGCTTTGGTCTCACCAACCACTAAAAGCTATGTCGCAAGAGATATTTGTGACATACAAAGTTTATGGAGTTGAATAATCTCTAAATCTTAAATTATTTTTTTTTTTTTGCACTCCAGATTTTATCCCCATCCTGGTCCACCCTCTGACTGTTTCACATCCCATACCTCCTCATCCCTCATTTCCAGGAGGATGCACTGACTCCTCACCCCCACCCCCACCCCACCAGATCTCTCCATACCCTGGGACCTCCAGTCTCTTGAGGGTTAGTAGAATTTTCTCTGACTGATCCCAGACCTGGAAGTCCTCTGCTGTATATGTGTTGGGGGCTTCATATCAGCTAGTGTATGCTGCCTGGTTGATGGTCCAGTGTCTAAGAGATCTTGGGAGTCCAGGTTAATTGAGACTGCTGGTCCTACAGGGTCACCCTCCTCCTCAGCTTCTTCCATCTTTTCCCTAATTCACCTACAGGAGTCAGCAACTTCTGTTTATTGATTGGATGCAAATATCTGAATCTTACTCTTTGAGCTGCTTGTTGGGATAGGGTCCTTTTTGTGAGCACTCCATAACCTCAATAAATAGTGTCAGGTCTTGGGCCTGCCCTTAAACTGGATCCCACTTTGGGCCTGTCACTGAAACTCATTTTCCTCAGACTCTTCTCCATTTTTGTGCCTTCAGTTCTTTCAGACAGGAACAATTATGGGTCAGAGTTTTTGACTGTAGGATGGCAACCCCCTCTCTCAGAGAGGGAACTTGTAGAGCCCACCTCCAGCAGAAAGAGTCTTAAACTCTTAATGTTCCTAGATCTGCCTCACAGAGGTCTGAAGACAACTTAATGAAGTAACTAAATCCCAAGCCAATGCTTGACCTCTAACACACTCTCCAATAGCAGTCAATACCAAAAGGTTTAAAGGTCTACACATATTATCTATTCAGAAACATATATAAACTTCTGTCTACACAAACTCATATCATTTAGTGTTAGAGGAAATTACTTATTAAAATATCCAATATTTTATCACCTTAGAAATATTTCTAATGTTGAATAGTCATATAATTTAGTCAAGTATTTCACTGCCATCTTGCCTGTACTAACAGATAAGGGCAAGGATTTTATGTCATGAGCCACATATCCTCAAGCCAAATATCCTAGACAAGCACGTTCCAATAGAATGTCTATGTTTTTCCTTATCCTGATGTCTTTTATTTTTCTGATCTTTGGACAAGTTAATACAATATTAACCATACATGTTAATTCAAAGAACTTTAACCTGTCCACGTGAGAAATAAACTAATAATTGTTCTGTACTGTATTGATACCAATAAAATTAGATAAAATTATTCCTGAACAAAGAGTTCTATTGGTACAAATGCCCTCTTATCTTGAAAAAAGATTTAGAGTCGACAGAAACATATAATAGCAGAAGAGGGGAGGGGAAGTAGTGTTGATTAGGTAGCTTTAAAGTTTGAAACGTTCCTTTCCCTAATGCTACCCCAGCTTTTCATGTGAATTTGCACCTTCAAGAAAATAGATAAATTAGTCACTGAACTACAATGGGAGACTGCTCCACCTTATGAGGCAGGCACCACTATGTGATGGGGAAGTGGGAAAGATGGAAAAACAGAACTGCATGTACAACATGAAGAGGGGAGACACTGGAGATGTGACAGTGGTAACACGTGTGAGACAGGACTGAGGTCCAAAGTGGAACATGCTGTTGTACAATAGGATGGGTTGAGTGAGCAGCAGCAGCCTAGAACTTACAGATATAGATGAGTGGATCTGGCCAATGGTGGAGACTGGAAATGAGGAAACATTTACTTTCTGGATTGTACTTCCTTGAGGGATGGCCTTAGTCCTTGATGCCACCCACCCGAGGCAAGGCCATATTTATATCTGTGGTCCATTCTGATGCCCTAGGCTTTGATAAAACTCAAGATCCATGTGAATATATAATTCCTGCTACTGGCTGAAGCCTTGGGGATGTCGTCAGGCTCTGATGCCTTGGGGACCATATTGATATGAGTAACCTGTACTGCCTGCCACCTGAAGCCATGAGCCTGAGGCCAAGTTAATGTCTGTTGCCCATGTTACCACCCAGGCCATGTGGATGTCTGTGTGCCCTGCTGCTGTTGGGGATCATATTGATCTGAGTGTTCTGCAGTGCCACTTGAGGTTATATCAACATGGTTATGTCCATGGTGGGGGTCTACCTTTCAGGGCCTTGTCTGGGTTTGTGGCCCTACTGTAGACAGGGGCCATTGGGGCTATGATCTGAGCTCCAGCTAATTTTTGCAGCGATATCAATGACTACAGGTGCACAGTTAAAAGAAGGACATGGAAGACTCTTGTGATGCCTCCCCCTTCCCCACACAATAACAACGGAACAGCCTATACAGGAAGATGTGGAAGAAAACTTTTTTTGTTTGTTTTGGGGTTTTGGTTTTGTATGTGTTTTTTCTTTGTTTTAACTTTGCAGTTCAGACAGGCTTCAAACTCAGAGATCCACCTGCCTATGTCTCCCAAGTGCTGGGACTAAATGTGGGTCCACGTGCATGCGCGCGCGCGCACACACACACACATGAGCACACACACACACATGAGCACACACACACACACACACACACACACACACGTTCTATTTATGAGGTGGGGCACTGAGAGCTTGACCATGCTCCAATGAGTATGCTGATAACACAAAATGGACATTTTTTAATTATATTATTTTTACTTTTTTTTTAAGGGGCATCACAAGGGAGAGGAAACTGACATGGAAGGACTGGGAAGACAATGTGATCAGTGGGCATGATGTAAAACTCCCAAATAATCAACAGCAACAACACCCCCCCCACACACACACACGTACACACAAAGAGAGAGAATAAATTTTTTAAAAGAACATTTTTTGACCTAAAATTTGATGTTCAAAGATTTGTCCCTCTAGATACAGAGGCCTTTCTTCTAGAACCTCTGCAAGGTGGGCTCTCTGTGTCACAGCAGATGGAGCCTATGTCCCTAAAGCAATAGCTCCTGGTACCCGAAGATGCTAAATGCTGATCATTGAAGGATTGATGAGAAGGACTCAATGCTCAGTCACCTTGCAACTGAAGTATTTTACCTGTTGTTTTTCCTCACTTCCTTTAACTAAAAATAGATTTTAAAAGATATAATATATTCTGATTTTGGATCTCCTTTCCCAGTTCCCCCCAAATGTCTGCTATATCCCAACCCACCTAATCACATACCTTTCCTTCTTATTAGAATACAAAAAGGTATCTAAAAATATTAAAACAAAGTGAGATTAAAAACAAACAGAAAAATAAATCCAAGAAAAAGCAGAAGAAACACATACAGATGCTGAGACACATATTCTCACACATACAGAAAATCTATAAAAAACAAAATTGGAAAACATAATATATAAGCAAAAGATCTGTAAGGAAAAGTCAAAAAGCCCAGACAAAGCAATACAAGGCTTCTAAACAAAACAATAAAACTCAGTGTGTGTGTATGTGTGTGTGTGTGTGTGTGTGTGTGTGTGTTGTGGATGGGGCTGGTGCTGTTCTTGTGAACCAATACCCTAATGAGAGTTGGATGAGGAAAGAGAGGAAGCAGGAGAGAGTTAAGTCTCTTTGGAACAGGACAGCAGAGGGGTAAGATGTAGCTGCCTGAGTTCCCGTATCATGGCGGATCCACAAGGATTCACCACTAGAGGAATCAGATTTTAATAAGACTTACAAGATTAGGTTTTAGTTGTTGCGCCCAGAGATTGAGTTACCATTGTTTCTGAACTAAGATGGTGTTGTGTTTTCCTTCAACAGCAGCAGCTGTTGAGTTCAAGAGAGAAAGGTATGGTGCCAAAGTGTGAGTCTGCCAGGTAGGCACCACAAAAGGATTTGAAGCACAGGGCTGGCATGATAGCGACCTGCCAGTGGGAACTTAGCAAGCTGGGTGGAGAGATTTTGGAGCTCTGAGTCAGAGAGTCTCCGAGAGACAAAAACAGGTCTGCCATTGCCCACCAGTGAATGGTTGGCCAGGCCAGGAGCAAAGGCACAAGTGCAGGAATGGGTCACTTCTATATTTTTAATATTTCCCACAATATGTGTGTGTGTGTTGGCCATCTACTGCTGGGCATGGAGCCTGCCATTGAATGTGAGTTTTGAATTCCTTTTTTAGCAGTTACTAACTACAGATGGCTTCTGGGTTAGGGACAGGGTTTTGTTGTCATTTTCTTGCTCAACACTGTGACCATCTGGCTTAGACCTGTGCAGAACCCGCCCAGGACCCGTGCATGCTACCAGAACTTACCCTTGTGGTTTATTTTATTTTTCTATTATTGTTTGTGAAAATTAACTTAACAACCTAGATATAGTTCTGGTGGTGATCAAGTTGCCTTCTGCTCCTGCTTTATGGGCCATTCTGACAGGCCTAGAACTTACTCAACCTTTCAATTGTGTTTTGCTTGCTTGTTTTGTGATACCTGAAATTCACAGTCCTCCTGTTTCAGTCTCTGGAATGCTACGAATTCAGCTTTGTGACACTATACTCAGTCTAACTTATCTTTTTTTTTAATTGTGTATTTTTCTAACAAATAAACTCTAGGTGTGCTTATAGCAAAGAGAGGGATTAAGGGAAAGAGAAAACAAGGTTGTAGAGGTTGAAAAGTACCGGATAAAATGGACATTTCAAAGGATTTCCTACAATTAATCCTCTAACTGAATGCCAGTAGCAAATTCAACATTTATAGAAAACAAGGTGGCTACATTATCTTAGAAAAGGTTTTCAAACATAGCAACAGGTTCGTTTCAGCTATGCCTGCCATATAGTTGTACTGTTTGTTCCTTAAATGTTTGTGTGTCTATTCAATAAATGTGTGCGCACACACAGAGACACTCACAGACACACTGACCTGCACACACACACACACACACACACACACACACACATACACACCATATATATAATGTGTGGTCTTTGCTTTGCTCCAGATTGTTGCCTAGGAGCAAAGTGCAGCAGATTCTTATATTTCCTTTTACAAAAATTCCAATGCTTTGACAGTAAAATATAACATATAACTACATAGTCACATGCATGGAAGGAGCAACTGTCTTCCCATAGTCCAGGAATAGCCATTCCCCTGCAATTTTTTAAAGCCTTAAGATTTAGGGTGTTTCCTTTCCTTGATACACAAGACATTTGTATTCTTCTCATAACTCCCTGATTCATAGTCCTCATCTTCCATGCCACCAGGCTGAGAAATGTTGAGATCCAGACTTATTAGGCAAGCCACACAGCTGCTGCCATATCTCCTTCCTCTATAATTTTCCCTGATTGATACATTTGTGCTCAGAATGGATAATCCACCATTTAAAAAGGTTAATATAAAATGCTCACAGTGGCAATTTTCTTTGTATTGGGTTTAATTCTTTCTTCTTCCACCCTTCCCTGTTGGCTTTTCTTCTCAGCACTAGGCTTTACTCTCTGGAATGTTCAGTTAGGAATATTTCCTGTTTCCCATAAAAAAAAAAAAACCCGATATGATTAGTCTGGAAACAAAGAATATAGAGCCACTGGGATGACTGAAGCAGACAAAAAGATAAATACCCAGTGAGTCAGAGCTAAGGACAGTGAAACAAAATATAATCTCTTTTCCCAAATTCTTTGCTATTTACCCCTAGAATAAATCAGATCTTTTAACAACAACAACAACAATAAAAATCTGTTTGTCATTAATATCTTTAGCAAACTGTCAGGAAGTGCCTTGCTTGATTAAGAGTTATGTCCTGCACTGACAACAGAAACATAATCAGGTATTTTCTGCTCTTGAGGAACTCAGATTAATGGGAGAAATATGCATCTAAGCAAATAATTATAATATGCCCACTATTATGATTATGCAAATACCAGGGTATTTTAACCAGTGACAGGAACATTACAGTAATCATTATAACCCCTGATGGATCACATCAGGGAAGAGCTGGGAGAGAAGAGTGGTATTGATCTTGAACTTCAAAAGAAAGAAAGGGTTTATTTCCAAGAGGCATCCCTGGCTCAGGACTGCTGAGTCATGCCTCCACAGATCACATTACAGGGAAGATGGAGAGAAACAGTATTGGAGGGCAGACTGAAATGAATCCACCCTCCAAAGGCTTTAGACTTTGTTTTGAAAAGGAAGTATTTTGAGACAGCGTTGATTTTTTTCCATTAATTTTATAATGTAGAGAGGAGACAGCATGATAAGAGACAAGGAGCTACTGCATGGAAAAGGTGCTAGGGATTATTTGGTGTTTTTTCCCAACGTAACCAATCATTTGGTGAGACACTGTCACATGTCATTTCAAAGGTAGAAGATACCTGATTGTACAGTAAGATGGGCTAATTCACTGGATAAGCCACACATGGAAGAATGTCTCATAAAATTCCAAACTCAAGGTTCCATGTGGGCCCACACAGAACCATTCATGGACACTAGTTGGTTCTTCCTTAGGTAGAAGACTAACTATAAGGTCACTCATCTGAACTTCTCTTCGGCAAGCTTCTTGGACTTTCAGCTCACTGAGGCTGGATACTCCCCAGCTTTCTGCTTTGCCTTCCTTTGGGAAACTCTGACTGCACTGACCTAGTGATATAGACAGATGAAGTACCTCCTGAGTAGCGCTGGGTTTCTTCCCATGGGTTTTTTTTTTTTTTTTTCTGTTTCTATTATTTTTATCTAGAGAATGTGGTAGATCCTAGGTAAGGTTTTACCAGACTTTCTTGTAAGTGACTAGAGAATATTCATAGATAAAGCATCCTATATGTACTGAGTTAGTTCTTTTGTGTTATCATCTGAGCGAAGGTTTTGTTGTTGTTTTTAAATGTTTACTTTACTGCCAATCATGTGCATGTATGTAGGCCTGTGCATATAAGCAGAGCTGCTGCAGAGGGTCAGAAGAGGGCCTTAATTCCTTTCATCAGGATTACAGGAGCAAATCCAACATAACTTCCCCAGACATGTAACTGTTTTGTGGAAAGATATTTCCTAGATTGGCCTCTTGGCTCCACACTATATTATAACTATTTGTATTTATCCGTATTCCTTATCTTTTTCTATTCATTTATATTTGTGCTTTTGAGGCTTTCTAATTTTAATTTAATAAATACCATTTATTTTTGCTGGAGAACTAATAGTCTAATATAAAACTTTAGAATTCAGAATTTAACCAAAGTAATCTACTTCCTCCTTCCCTGCTTTCCTGCCTCTCTTCTTTCTTCTCCGTATGTTTGTGAGTGTGTGTGTGTGTGTGTGTGTGTGTGTGTGTGTGTTGAGACAAGACTAAATACCTAAGGGTGATTTGGGCTCATAGGGAGAACTCTTGTTTGGCCTCAAACTACTAGAGATATATACATGAGCCACCCAAACTTGGTTCTTTCTTTAAAATACGTTCTAGGTTACTCGAAATTAGTCATGCATATGATTGTGCCAATCAAACAATTCTGGAACTTTTACCATGAAAATGTGACCTTTTTCTGTTTCCAAACCTCCAACACCCTCTATTGCCATTCGCTAGGGGAAGCTACAGCTTTATTTTCCTGTACTGTTCTGAATTACACACTTATGTACTTTTTCTGTTTTCAGATATTGCCTATTGATTTTTCTAGTACAGAAAATGAAAACTTAACTCTCGGGGATTTTCTGCTTATCTCAAAATATAATCATCTCATAATTCTTGTTCAAATCCATTATCAAATTTATTATTAATATACTCATACTGAGCCATGAACAATAATGTTATGATTTTCTCTTCGGTATCCCTCCCATTGTGATTGCTTAAGCTACTACTCTAGTGTATGAGAAGTATGAGAAATTAATCTATCTAAATCTCACCAACACTTGGCGTCAAGATACTGTTTTTGTCTTTGTTAATCAAGTCAGCACAAAGCATATCATGAAATTTTGATTCAGGCATAGCTGAGATATGCAAAGATCTATGTTGTCTAACACTTTGAATATTGCCCAGCTAAGAAATTTTGATAAATCTGTGTTTATTTGGCTCTTTGTTAGTTTTTTATCATGCTATTTTATTTCTTTTAGTGAATAGATGTATTTGTTGAAGGGGAAAGTGAAGTGTTTCAGTGTTTGTGTGTTCGGGGAGGAGGGGAGGGTAGCATATCAGTGTGCTTAATATGTCCTCAGGCCCATCCTGTGACTGAGCCTCCAAACCATGAAGTGCTAGACTCAGGGAGAGTCACTGTAGGATTGGCTCAAATCATCAGCGTAAGCCAAGTATAGAACATATATATTGTTTCCTTTATATAAAAAATAAATCACAAACCAGATGGTTCAAATCTAGGAAATCTGGAGTTTATAAAAACCATAGATTTTAGCCAAATAATTAACTAAAAATAATAGGTGGTAGCTCTCTGTAAATACTTGAAAGCAAGATTTGCCTTAGGTAAACTTCACATAACAGGCACCTTGCCAGAAGAGTGTGGGTTGAGTAAGTAAAAAATACCCAGGATCATTACAACCACCACAACAATTCCCAAGGTGAGCAATTACAAAACATACTGTCTTAGTTCTCAAAATGTTCACTTGTTTGTCTTTAAATTCATGAACATTTACTCTACAAACACAAATTACACTAAGTAATTGCTTAGTAAAGCAATTATGAGTCTACTGGTTAAATGTCTAAACAGTTCTACCCAAGAAAACAGTTTCTGTAGTGATTAATACTTCTTAATTCCATATCCTAGTCCACTTGTTGATTTTATAGAACTAGAATTTGTGTAATTTACAAAGAAAAGAAGCTATCTCTTACAACTTTGGAGGATAAGATGTCAAAGATGAAGACTGGTATCAGATAAGGGCCTGAAATCTACTTTCAAGATGTCTGCTTCAATACTGAGTTCCTTTAAAAGGGAGTGCTTGTTATCCTTGAGCCTTCAAGCACCATTTTAAGGCTTTCTTTCTTAATATTGTTACAACACCAGTTAACTTCTGTATGAACTGTAGAAGGTGCAAACATGCAGACCATAGTACATATGCATGCATGTTAGATCTGTCACACACAGGACAACTCTGAGTATCTCAGGGAAGAAATAGTCTGGATCAGGAAAATGACCACCAGCCAAAAACGCAATTTAAAAAAAAGCAATTGTTAATCATGCACCTTGATACTAAAGATATTAATAAATTCTAACAATGCTAATCTTCTTTTTAGATTCATTGTAAGTTTTAATTACAATGTGGACAAATTATCTTAAAAAAGTCTTTCATTTCCTTCTTTTTACATGTGATTTTTACATGTGATAACCCCTTGCTGATGACTTTAACTACTCAGCAATAATGAAGTACTCATGTTTCTTTGGGGTTAGAAAGGAAAACAAAATAAAACAAAACAATTCAACAGCAACAACAACGACAAACCTGAAGCTTCTAGACACATGACTAGTTGATCTTTGAGTAAAGTTTTACTTTGCGTAGTTTCATGACATGGCTATACACTAAAGTATTTGCTTAGTTAAATGTCAAAACCATAAGGAAAATTTACCTTTTTTTCATCAACTAAATCTCGCCACTAAAAAAGAAAAGATATTTATGTCTCATATTATCACAGATGAAAAGTCTTGCCAATTGTCAAGAAATAGAAATTTTGTAGTCTTATGATTTTTACCTAGCCCAGTATTTAGAAGTGTTCAGCTTTGACTCAAGTATATCTCTGGCTTTCTTTTTGTAAATAATTCAGTTATGCTTTAAGTAACTGGTAGTTTTGTCTTATTTTTGTAAAATCATTGTGATTTCCCTTTAAAATTATTTTTATGATGTCTATGTAGACCAAAATATCATATTATCACATATATATAATATTCTGGGATACAGGAAAATTGTGATGACATATTTTGGCTTGTTATTTTTTAGAAGCAAGGAGGTTTGTCTAAGCTAGAATATAAATGATGGAGTTTATGTCTAAAAAATGTCTAAATGTGTTTTTTAATGAGGCGTTTCTGTATTTCCCATGGCAATTTGAGATAATCACTGTGTACAATCTTATAAAACAATTTTCTACATTTATTTTTAATTAAACTCGAGTAGGCTGAAAAAATCCCCCACTTTACCTTCACATGAGCACTCGTCTAATCCAGCTCTTCTCCCCTTCCCCCACTATCCCTCTGGCCAAGCAATAGTTGAGCAATATTCTCATTCATTTAAAACATGGACGTGTGAGCATTTTGTATAATGGCACAATATGAGTTATAAATCTTTGCTTCTGGGATTGTTCTAAGTTATATTTTAAAGATTTTCCTAGAGTATAGGGTGGCATTTTGCTTCTTCTTTTTTCAATCAAAACTGTAAATATTCTATCTAGAGAAATCACACAGATTTTATTGGGACACGGCAGTCACCACTGTATCAGTGAAGTATATAATATCAATCTACCTGCTGCTGAATGACCTTGGTGTTGTTTGCTATTTGTGAGATTCAAACTGAGAAGGGGAGGGGACCTCTTCTTTAGAGAAGAGCAATCTTATCTGATAATTCCTATGTAAATGAGATTATTAAGGCAATAGGCTGTGATTAAGCACTTTTAGTATTCACAGCTTTTCAGGGAAGTAGAAGTAAACCTTCACTTTAAAGGTGCAGTAAATAGTAGAAGGAAAATTCTGATACTATGGCAGCTGGTTTGAAAACATCATCAAGTCTGGAAAGACACAGTTCCACTGACGGCCATATTGGAGGTCCCTGCTGATGGCCCATGCCCTTATTGCCTTTGCCCCAGAGCACTTTTTTCTAGGTTCTGTAATGTATCCAGGAAAAAGCATGAGGCAACAAGGTTTGGAGTTTCTCAACCAGCACTTAGCCAGTGCACATCATTGGCTTTCTCTGTGCCTTGATAAAGAGAAGGTAACATTTCACCTCTGACACCGGAGGCGATTAATGCATAGGAAAGGCCAAGGCAGAATTGATGTGAATGACCCAGAGCTGCCCTTTGCGCTCAGGGGACATGAATGGAGAAGATTAATCTGAGTTTCCTACAAAACAACAACAGAGGTTCGATTTTGCACTTAGAAAGACTTTTTCACCAACGGGCTCCGGGTACATTGCTCCAAGCAAACAGTTCATAATTGTTTCCTTATTTTCATTCTTAACCAGAGCTGATTTGAGATCAAAGCGAAAGCAGGTTGCTGATGGATTTACATGAACTGTCATCTAACAGATTCATGATATGAAATGCTATCTGGAATTTTAAAACAACTGTAATTACCACTTAATTCTATTTTGACCTTGAATCACCCAGCCCCCTCCTCCTGCAGACATAATGTTAACATTAGAACAAAACTGAGCCATCAGGTGCCTGAACCTGCAGTGAGGATGCCACAGGGGTAAAGGAACTCAATTTAAAGCATGTTAACTTTTATTGGCCTGAGCCATTACTCTGATAATGCTGCCTTTTCAGAAAGTGTGTGCAACTGCTCTAGTCTTAATAGAATGAAACAATGGATTATCACAGTCACCAGATACAAACTTTAAATTCAAACACTGCGACCCAGAGGTGTAGAAAAGTAACACGTCTGGTAAGTGACAGAAATACTAAAACAGAGGTAAATATTTCTTATTTTTACAAATATAAAATGGACTTATTTATACATGCACCAGAGTTTAAAACTCAGACTCATTTCCAGGTTGTCTGTTCTATATTCTGCATTAAAGGAAAGTGTATATATGGAAACTCACAAACCAGATGTCTAAGAAATTAAATGTTATCTACCACACTAACAAAATCTGTAGAATAGTTCTCAATTGGTGAATATACCTTGTGACAAAGAAGTCAGATTTGAAAGCAAATTAACCTCTTGGACTCCTTGGGCTGTATGAAGAGCATCGCCCTGACCAAGGTTTGTAGACTACAACAACTTTCTACTCTTGGCTTTAACCCACTTCAGTTCTGACGTCACAAGTGTACCTGAAAGAGCAAGGCTGTATTAGTCTAGTAATAGTCTAGGCCATCCCTTCACTCTCCTGACTCCTCGCTTAGAGCAGCAGAGGTCTCCATCAGCTGTGAAGTCTGCCCTGTGGCTTGATACTTAGTTTAAGAGGCTTTCCCATCCCAAGTAAGCTGGCCAATGACTGTTGGGTATTTGAAGGATGCTCCTACCCAGAGTGGTGGCAGGTGGGATGGGTGTGGGATAGGTGTGATTCTGTTATCATTTGTAACATTGACCTTGAAGACAACTTTCAAATGAAGAAACATAGAAAGAGATGGGGTCAGAGTTAAGGACTGCAAAATATACAATGCTAGAGCAGAGGCTTCTTTTTTTTTAAGTTTTTAAACATTTATTTATTTTTCTCTCACATCCTGATCATAGCCTCCCCTCCCCCGACTCCTCACACTTACCCCTTACTCCCCTCTACCTGAGGAGAACCACTGCTCCCTCAGAAAAGAATTTTAAGGAAATGTTGTGGTGTTTTGACTATGCTTGCCCATGGGAAGATTAGGAGGAGTGGCCTTATGGCAGAAGTGTTTTCTTGTTAGAGTGAGTTTGTTGCTGTGACAGTGGGTTTTGAAGTCTCCTATGTTCAAGTTCCACCCAGTGTGAAAGAGACTCTCTTCCTGGCTACCTGTGGAAGAAAGTCTCCTACCTACCTTCAAATCAAGATGTAGAACTCTTGAGTCCTTCCCTAGCACTATGTCTGCCTGAATGACGCCATACTTCCTGCCACAATAATATGAACTAGATCTTTAAAACTGTAAGCCAGTCCTAATTAAATGTTTTATTTTATATAAGAGTTGCGTTGGCCATGGTGTCTCTTCACAGCAATGAAACCCTAAGTAAGACAAATGTTGACTACAGAAATAGATCAGAAGTTTCTTTGTCTCAGTCCAGTGGATGTGATAATATATTTAGATCATGGTCCTCTTCCTTCCCCAAGATAAACCTGTAATTAAGAAAAGAATCTACAAGACATTCATTTTTTTCTTATTTTAATTTTCTTCTCACTTTAGTTTTTCCAAAGGCAAAGCTGGAGAACTTTTAGCAACAAAATGAAGTAGCACCATTACATTTTAATTCAAACTGTACTACATATATTCTTGATTAGTATAAATTAGTTATTTGTTGTATAAATAAAGGGAAGACACAAATATCCCATGCAAAATAATTAAAAATAATTTAGATATGCCAATCACCCCCAGACAATAAAATGTAGCTCTGTACTCCATAAAATTGAGATTATAATAATGTAAGTAGATCAGTGAGGTCTAAGGAAGTTTAATAACTTTAAAGTGGAGAATCTGAAAAAAAAGTGTTATTAGTTTAGTCACTAGATAGTTCTTGACCTAAGATTCTTGACTCGATAATTTTATAACCTAAAATATGGATATCTCACAGTTTAAAGGGGAAATTATGGTCCTATTCTAAGATGTTTCAAAGATCATTAAAATAAGTGTGGCAATTCCTGTTTCTAGTTGTGATGGAGTAACCTGTATTGGACTTGCCTTCTCAAAGGAATGATCCCTGTCAAGGGTTTTTTGTTTGTTTGTTTGTTTTGTTTTTTTAAAATTTTTCTATATTCTTTGTTTACATTCAAATTGATTTCCCCTTTCCTGATTCCCCCCTTCCCATAAGTCCCATAAGCCCTCTTCCCTCTGCCCATTCCCCAATCACCCCCTTCCATTTCTCTGTCCTGGTACTCTCCTACAATGCTTCATCAAGCCTTTCCAGGACCAGGGCCCTCTCCTTCCTTCTTCTTGGGAATCATTTAATACGTTAATTGTATCTTGAATATTCAGAGCTTCTGGGCTAACATCCATTATCAGTGACTGCATTCCATGTGTGTTCTTTTGTGATTGGGTTACCTCACTTAGGATGATATTTTTCAGTTCCAACCAAGGATTTTAACAGCCTCCTCTCAGTAATGGATACAGGGGCAGAGATAAAAATGTGTACAGAGTAGAAGGCATAAGCACTCTGAGCTGCTCCAGATCTGTGGACATCTGTGTAGCATGCTAGCCCTCAAAAATGACATAACTTTTTCAGTGAAAAACTTACCAAAGTACATCATGTGCTAGGCCATAGAATTAGTCACAATTGAAAGTATTAAAAAAATAAAGAGCATACTTTTTGATAAGAATGGAAATCAAGTTTATATAAACTTCAAGTATTTGGACATTGGTCACATATTTGTAAATATAATATAAAATAAAACATAATGGAATAAGTTGGATGAAATAAAAATGAAAGCCTATTAAGATTTGTAAGAAACAGCTCAAGAATGTTACATTTATCATAAATATATGTATTATTTAAATTTTCTATTAGAAAAAAGACTATAAAATTGTATGATTTTCTACTTAAAGAGTTAGAAAAGCAACAGGAGACATATCAACTAGCAAAACAATAAATATTATAAAAAAATAAATCCAAAGTAAGTAGTGGGACTAGTGTTCTATCTCAGTTGATAGAATGTTTGCCCAGGATGCAGAAGGCCTGCATTCCAGGACAATGCAGACATGGAATTTGAGAGGCAGAGAAGATCAGAATGTCAAGACCATCAGGTCCTACACTGTGGGGAGAGGGCACGGAGACCAGTCTAAAATGGCGCCTGGGCTGGTTGCCAAGTCACATGACTCAGCAACGTTCCCCCACTTTACCCTTTTAGAGTCACGTATGCACTGGAGAAGTGCGCATGAGCCCTTTGACGTCATATCAGGCCACTCCTAGGCCATTGTCTCGATCCTATCACGAGCCTCTATGTAGCGGTCGCTGATTGATGCAGGCTGGGATATATAACTGGGGCAACAGGCTAGGATTGGGGGCTTCCTGAAGTAACGTTCTTTTTTTTTTTTTTTGATTGTTTTTGGGACCGGGTTTCTCTGTGTAGCTCTGGCTGTCCTGGAACTCACTCTGTAGACCAGGCTGGCCTCGAACTCAGAAATCCACCTGCCTCTGCCTCCAGAGTGCTGGGATTATAGGCGTGCGCCACCACCGCCTGGCGTAACGTTCTTGAGTAAACTGCATCAAGAAGAGTCTCCCGTGTTGTCTTCCTTATTCGGCTGGACGGATTTGGTAGCGACACTACACAGGGAGTTCTAAGTCAATCCTGAAGCACATTTTATCCTAACTCATAAAACAAAGCAAAACCAAGAAACGTTTTTACAATGTAGATAAGTTAGAAAAATTTTCTAAAAACTTCAAATTACCAAAATTAACATGCAAAGGACAGGGTTTCCTGTACCTACTAAAGACTAAATTGTATTCATCTCACATCATTTGTAAGTGAATTTTACACAACCTCTTTCTAAGAAATAATAGCCCTGTGACACAATTAAAAAAAAATAGAACAAAACTTTCATCCCAACTAATTTCAATCATACTAGTACAACTTCAGTTATAAACAGCTCGTTAAAGCTTTATGACAAAAATCTATAGGACTATTAGGAATATTAGTAAATAAATCATCAGGAAATTGATTAAATCCAGAAATATATAAAATCATAATATGCCATGATTACAAGAAGTTAATCATAGAAATTAAAGATTGACTGGAAGCGGGAGTTACCCTATAAGAAGTCCTGTAGTTCAACTAAGCCTGACGCCTGGGGATCCCAGAGACTGAGCCACCACCCAGGAGCATACACAGGCTGGTCCCAGGCCCCTTGGCACATAGCAGAGGAATGGCTGGTCCAGCCTCAGTGGGAGACCATGAGACTGGAGGACCCAGAGAAGAGAAGGAGTCGGAGGGGGTCATCCTCTAGGAGGCAAGCGGGAGGGTAAATGGAGTGAACGCCTGTGGCTGGACTGGGAGTGGGGGCAATGGCTGGAAGGTAAATAAATAAAATAACGAGTTTAATAAAAAGATTAAAAGCCAACAGTGGCTGCTGACACAGCACTTTAACACCAGTTTGTTTGTAAACAAATGAATGCAGGCTCCAGGCCTGCCTAGGCCAGAGGAGTTCAAGTACAAGCACAGAGAATGGTGGAAAGGGGACAGAGATTTAACACTACTATGGGCACGCTGCCTTCCCAGCAGGGAAATAGTTCCTGGGTTCAAGGTTGGTGCCCAAAGCAAAACCTCAGGAAAAAAAAGAGACAGTGTTACTTGCTGTATTTCCAAGATGAGAGAGCTCTGGTTGTTTTTAGATGCACTAAAACGATAGACAGAATTCAAACTCTGATTTTCATTCTCTGTTCTGTTTGTTTTGTTCTGTTTTGAGACAAGGGTTTCCTGTGTAGTCTGTGCCTGCCTCTCTCTTAAGCCCCTGAGCTACCGTGCAGGCTTGTAAGTCTCTGCCACCAATTCTGACCTCAGCACTCATGCCTGATTTTTTAAAGACTCCAATCAGAATCCAAGTAGTATTTTTTTAATTAAAGAAAATTGACTAGCCAATTTTAGGATGTATATCAAAATGCAAATATCTTAGAACAACCCAGACGAACTTGAAAAGGATGAGCAGAGATGAATTATACATATCGCTTCATTTCAGACTTATTCCCGATCTGTAGTAATCAGGACCGGTGGGTGGACTAATACACTGGTATAAGTGAGAAGTGAATTCAAAATAGCATCATGCACACACAGTACGTCGTTTCTTCCAAAGACTGCCAACAAGGATAGAAGACAAATTTTAGTAATTTGTTTTTTAATAAATGGTGATAAATTGCATAAATCTTATAAATAAAATTAAACACAAGCCCCACATCACCCCTAAACCAAAAAAAGTTCATTTCTCTGTGTCTGGATTCATTTTAATTTGAAGGAATCATGCTTTTACTCCTCTGTAAGGCTTTTGTTTTTGTTATGCTCCTTTAAACATAAAATCTAAATTTTAAGACCTTACTGCAGGTAAACATGGGGAAATTTATATTTTGCAATGGACTAGGCAAATGTTTCTTAGCACAAAGAGTATCACGCCTGGTATGCTGGAAGATACCAAGTTATCTTAACCACCTGTTATGTAGAGTAAGGAATATTGAAAAGAGAGTTTCAAGGTTTTAAATTTTGGACCAGCTTGGGCTGACCCTTCAGCTATCAAACAAAAGGATGAACAAAAAAGAGTAAATCAGACTACATGAAAATATAGAAACATCAATCCATCCAGAGAAAGACAAGACATACAGCAAATAGGCCAAAGGCAGAATGGAATGTATGTAGACCCCAGGGAGTATCTACATCCAGAATACACTGAGAACCTCATAGAAAGAAATCAAAATGAGAAAAACAATAATAAAGAAGACAAAGGGAGTGCTGGAGGAAACATACACAGGTTTAAAGGGCATCTAACATGTTCCTATCATCATCCAGGAAGTGCAAATGAAACTTATACCTGCCAGAATCACATTCCACACACCTGCTTCAGAGGGAAAAATTAAAGACAGGTGACATCAAACATTAGTGAGAACACAGAAAATCTTGATTCTTAGGCATTGCTGGAAAGAATACTGTATTTCTTTGGAAAACTTTGGCAAGTTGATTAAAAAGTGAAACAGGAACCACCTGTAGCCCATCAATCACTTCGTATTTACAGAGAGCCAGCAAAGATTAAAAAGAATTTTTTGCATCCACTCTTCTGTTGAGGGATACCTGGGTTCTTTCCAGCTTCTGGCAATTATAAATAGGGCTGCTATGAACATAGTGGAACATGTATCCTTATTACATGCTGGGGAATCCTCTGGGTATATGCCCAGGAGTGGTATAGCAGGATCTTCTGGAAGTGAGGTGCCCAGTTTTCGGAGGAAATGCCAAACTGATTTCCAGAGAGCTTGTACTAATTTGCAACCCCACCAGCAGTGGAGGAGTGTTCCTCTTTCTCCACACCCTCTCCAACACCTGCTGTCTCCTGAATTTTTAATCTTAGCCATTCTGACTGGTGTAAGGTGAAATCTCAGGGTTGTTTTGATTTGCATTTCCCTAATGACTAATGAAGTTGAGCATTTTTTAAAGATGCTTCTCCGCCATCTGAAGTTCTTCAGGTGAAAATTCTTTGTTTAACTCTGTACTCCATTTTTTAATAGGGTTATTTGGTTTTCTGGAGTCTGACTTCTTGATTTCTTTATATATATTGGATATTAGTCCTCTATCTTATATAGGGTTGGTGAAGATCTTTTCCCAATTTGTTGGTTGCCGATTTGTCCTTTTGATGAAAAATTTGGTATATATACACAATGGAGTACTATTCAGCCATTAGAAACAATGAATTCATGAAATTCTTAGGCAAATGGATGGAGCTGGAGAGCATCATACTAAGTGAGGTAACCCAGACTCAAAAGATGAATCATGGTATGCACTCACTAATAAGTGGATATTAACCTAGAAAACTGGAATACCCAAAGCATAATCCACACATCAAACGAGGTACAAGAAGAACGGAGAAGTGGCCCCTTGTTCTGGAAAGACTCAGTGAAGCAGTATAGGGCAAAACCAGAACAGGGAAATGGGAAGGCTTGGGTGGGAAAATAGGGGGAGGGAAGGGGGCTGATGGGACTTTCGGGGAGTGGGGGGTCTAGAAAAGGGGAAATCATTTGAAATGTAAATAAAAATATATCGAATAAAAAAAAAGAAAAAAGATTAAAAAGAATTTTCTACAAGTTAGTAATAGAAACTACATTTTTAGTCATCCTAAATGACTAAATTTGATTAAATTTATAGAAGTTTCAAGATATGGAGACAGAAATGAAAACAGTAGTTACCTATGAGACGTGGAATTTAGTGGTCAAAGGTCATAGACACTGAATGAGATGGTGAAGTGTGTATCTCTTAACAATTATTTCTTTTATGGTTTAAAGTTATAATTACATCATTTCCCTCTTTTCTTTCTTCCAAACCAAAACTTCCCACAGACTCCTCATTGCTTTCCTTCAAATTCATATCCTCTATTTCTGATTAGAAACACGTATCATTAAAATAATTGTATTTTTCTTTGTGTGCTTGTGTATATTCGTGCACATATGCATGTGAGTCTCCTTGGGGACAGAGGAGGGAGTCAGATCTGGAGATGCAGACGGTTGTCAGGCACCTGACTGGTGTTCTGGGGACTGAACTCAGATCTTCTGCAAGAGCACTGTGCATTCCTCATAGCTGAGCCACCTTTTCAGCACATAGAGTCTGTATCTTGATAGAGGTATTTAATTTGCCAGAGCCATTTGAATTGCACATATAAGTGTATTTCTCTGAACGGACAAAATTACTAAAACTACCAATGTGAAAGTGGAACAAAAGTCAACTTCAAAGGGCTCCAGTGACATATTTAGAGACATGGTATGTGTGAACAAAATAACAAGCTGAAAATCCTAAGGCGTAGGCAGGAAAGAGAGGCAGTGTCACACCAATACAACCCAGGCTGTTTACAGACTGTCTGTGAAGGGCTTCTCACGAGTGGAAAAACAGACAGGCCCTGCTTTTATGCGCCAACTTTGATTATGGAAGACATCGTGAGGCTTGGGCAATCTGCTGCCGTTCTTCGACCCTCAGTAGCAAAGCATTTGCAGGATATATATCCAGCAGGTAAACTTTGGAAGGGATCTGCAAAGCAGATATTGCAGAGAAACACTGACAACTATAGTGCCATCGAGGGTTATATAAAAACTACCTCCATGGGAATGTTGTTGAGTTTGCGAGGCTGTTCACGGAATCTGGTGAGAACAGAGCGTGAGCCCAGACGGGAGCGGCAGATCTGAGCACAGGACCAGATTGAGACTTTAAAAATCTGAACCAGGAAGGTGATCCAAATCTTGCCTGTTTTGGAGAAAGGGTCCTATCACCCCAAATGGCCCTCAAAGAAGGGAGATCGTGACAGAAAGCTGGAAAGGCAATCGCTACTTGGATGGAGTACACGTTGTTGCTTAGGGACAGGGTTGCATTAAAATGGAGGCTTATTTTTTGTTTTCTGTGCAGGTCTAGGTTCACAGCACGATAGTTTCCAATTAGAACCAGTTATTGTTATGGCAATAAATAAAAAAATTACAAAATGTAAAGATATTTTGGGATGACTGATGTAATTACAGAATTTACTAGGAAGAAGGGATGAATAAAATGCAAAAATATAAAAAGAGCAGAAAGGCCCAATTAGAAGAGGTTTTATTTAGTGATGGTCAGTTGTGGACAAATCCTGGGGGTTGAATGTGTGAGGCTGTATGGTAGGATCCCTGGATCCGACTCTTAGGGAGATAGGCAGATTGAATGCGTGCTTATGGGAAATCCTTCACAGCATGCTAACATTAACTGGAACTCTATTTCTGGAAAGGTAAAAATCATCTATTTACAGAAGTAAAGTTAGTGTCTTGGAAGATCCAGTTAGCACAAGTAATTTCTACCTCCTAAATTTTAAATGAGTGGAAGGGGTCAGCTTGAGGCTGCACTGTCTCCCTTCTGAAGCTCAAGGTCTGCTGAGTGGGGAAGAATAACTCTACCTCATTAAGATCAAAAGACAACAGTGCTAGCAGCTGTCTTCATTTGAGGCAAGTGCTAAAAAGAGGCGTCAGCTTACTCAGAGATTCAGTAGTACATATATCTTCGACCAAAGAGATCTCTAGACTGTGTTTTGCAGTCTCCTGCTTTGTCCTGAATGTCAGCAATGGTTTGTGTCAGTAGGCTCAGATGTCATTGTCCTGTCCTGCCTCACAGCTTTACTCCACTTCCTTCTGAGTCACTGTTCCGTGTTCCGTGTTCCAGTGAAGACTTCAGTGAGACCAGATTTAGGCACGGTGTTCAACCATCACTATTGCCTCTCCTCCATACATTAGTTCTCCTCCTCCTCCTCCTCTTCTTCTTCCTCCTCTCCTTCTTCACCTCTTTCTCCTCCTCCTTTTCTGCCTCCCCTTCCGCTTCCATCATCATCGTCATCATTATCTTCTTCATCCTCATCACTGTCTGTCCACGGCACATCCCTCAGAAGCTCCTGCCAACATTAAACCCAACATACATAATGAATCTTCCATTTCCAGAAAAGGATTTCATATCATTTTCTTTCATCAGGTTCAACTATGATCTATTAAATATTTATAATTTAAATCACTAAATCTTATGGTAGATAACAAATCCACACTCAACTTTAGATTTATACTTGCAATAATGCGAGAATAATGTAATTAATATAAGCTTACCATATATTTTAGTTATTGAACATGGAATTGAAACAGAAAATTAATGCTGAAAATTTAGAAACTCAAAAAGAATGTCAGCAAAAACCCTCTAAGGTGTTCAATTAATACTCACTGATACCATACAAATATTTTCCATGTATAAAATTTGAAAACTTTCTGAAAAGCTACAATCCTAGTACTTTTATTCAACACAAGTGCTTTCTGAGTGTATCTTATTTTCTTTGGCAGACATGATAATTACCTTTTACCAAAGTACAATGTACACAGTGAAAACTGCCTGAATCATAAACACTTAGTTGTCTTGTGCGTGGGATCAGCAGGGAGCCATTACCTAGGATAGGAAAGGAAGATTGCTAGTCTAGAAGCATCCTTTGATGCTTGTGCAACAACAGTCTAGAGATGGTTGCTTTCCTTTATTGGAGGTTCAGCTGGAAGGATGTCAGATCCCACTGTGAGAGCCTTTAAGGAATACCACCACCAAACAGAGGCCTGCTCCTGTGCGGGCAGTGTTGGGAAAGGTGGAGTAGGAGGTCATGCCTAGCTAGTGGACAGTCTTTCATCCATTCAGAGCATGTCTCTAAAGGGCACTGTGAGTCTCTAGGCATTTTCCTTTCCCCTCTGACCACTAAGTGAGTGTTTTTGCCCTATTGTGCATTCCACAATAATATGCTTCCATAGACCTACAGGAAATGAATCTAGATCACGAATTACATATTCGAAAATAATGAATCAAAATTACCGTTCTCTTTTTAAACTGACCATCTCAGACATACATTATAGTAACAGAACTGTGATGAACACAAATGCTAGGAAGCTCTAGTGCAATAATGAAATAAGCATGGCCAACTAGCATAGTTTTGGTGGAAACAGGCAAATGAATACATTGAGAAAGTTTCTCAGGAGACGCCATGTCCCGTGGAAGGAGTGAAATAGGTCTAAGAAAGAAAAAATCAGATTTTTTTTTTACTAGAACAAGTCTAGATTATTTACCAAATTAATAATATTAATAAATGCATTAGCTTTTCTGCTCAACAGTGAACATGACGAGAAAAACAAAAAGATTCAGTTCACTCTATAAATGCCCCGCAGGGCCTTACAAGTCATCACATACTCACTGGGAAGCAGTGTCAAGTGAATTTTGGTCCATTGCCGCCTATAAATACTAAATCAGATACATCGATGGGACAGTGGAAGGCTAAAAATAATGAATTTGAACAAAGTAGATCAAATAATAATCTGATTTTCTTTGCTCTCTGTCTTTCTGTCCCTTTTATTTAATTTTAAGATGAGAACAAGACCAGAAGAAAAGGTTGAGGCAGACCCAACATGGTGTCCAGGCAGGTGCTGAGGAGGAACAGCACAGTTGGGCAGGAGAGGTGTCACACATAATCACATACATGGGTACTTGGACAATAAGGAGATCTGTGAAGAAAAATGAGCGAGGAATTCTCACTACTGGAGAAAAGAGCTACAAAAACAAAAGAAATACAAATGAACATGAATGTTTATGTGTCTCTCTGCTATGTGCATATGTACAAGTTTGGATATAAATAAATATTTTTTTACTTTGTTCTTTAAATGGCCCAGAGAAACCCAGAAAGCAATGAGCATAGAAAATCCTGTGAATTCTAAAAGTCTTCCATTAAAAGAAACTAATGTCTTCAAAAACAACAGTTATAAAATTGTGGCACAGTTCATTCTCTTGTCCACAAAAGTGCAAGACAAGATCTATAAATTGTGTATGTGCATGTGTGCTTGTGTATGTGCATGTGTATGTGCGTGTGCATGTGTGCTCATGCATGCCAAAATGCAAAGAACTTTTCAAACAAAGAAGTATGTCAGACAAAAACTGGGGACCATCAAGAATCAGCCACTTGAGAAACCTGGGAAATTGTTATACCAAAATAAATAGTTATGGAAAAGACTAGATTTCTCAACATGACTAGGAATTATGGAATACACTGTGGTATTTAAAGAGCAGAGAGATAGCACATGAGTTTAAATTAAGCTGCCTACAATGAATTATAGTAAAAGGAAAAGAAAGCCGCCACTTGGTATCTGAGTCAAGTGGTCACAGTAACATATGCTTTTGGGCAGGGTTGATGAAGTCTAAGATATGAAAATAGTCTCAGATGCTCTCTCTGAAATACTTTCAGTTACCATGGGAATTACAGGCATCCTCCCCCCCCCCCCCCGTACCAATAATCCTGGTGAACATCCCCAGCATTGAGATGACAGAAAGCATCACCATCAGTTGACATGGAGTCCCAGAAGGAGCACAGCAGAACCTCTGTGCGGTTCCTTCAAGGATGCTCAGTGTGAGGCAGAGAGGACAGTTGATCATAAAGACCAACTCAAGGATAGCTCACAGAATAAAGCTGTCAGAGCCCCAAAGGGAAGAAAACTGTAGATTCAGAGAGGCCAATGGCCCATGGCAGCTGAAGGTAACCTGACTTCTGAATTCTGCCTGACTCCAAAAGAGAAAAGAGACATTGCTGAGATCACAAGAGAAACTGAATGTATTTTGTTAACTAAAAGTTTTTACTGTGGGTTAAAATGGTGTCCCGGGTCCAGCCAAGGCTAAGGCCGCTGGGTGAAGTGGACGCAGGCAGTTGGACTGCTGCCGGGCTGTGAGAAGCTGCAGGATCCCTCTCCAGGGGTGGGGAAGGAGAGTCTGCAGTCCTTGGGGGAACTGGCATGGCCGGGATAGTAGGTCCCTGGGCCACACGGAGGCTGGGGATGACAGGTTCTCAGTCTTGGACACAGCACCGCAGACGCCAACTGGATGTCATGGAAGTGCTGAGAACCAGGTGGGGGCCCATGGGGTTGCAATGTAGCCTGGGTTGAAGGGGAAAGAGGGAAAGGAGCACTCCGGCTGGTTCCTGCAGGGTTGAGAGTCCTTGGTCTGTGTGCTTGGCTCAACCTGGCTTGGTGGAAGCCGGGGCTTGGTGGAAACCGTGGCTTGGTGGAAGCCGTGGCTTGGTGGAAGCTGTGGCTTGGTGGAAACCGTGGCTTGGTGGAAGCCGTGGCTTGGGAGCACTGGCTGGGTCCCGCTGAGACTAGACTCTTCAGAGGAAGACCTGCTCCATTGCTCCAACATGGCAGATCCTGATGATAAGAGGCAGTCCATGGTTTTAATGCATTTATGGTTGGCAGGGAGTTGTGAGGAGTGGAAAGTAGAGACTGGCCATGGCCACATGGGCAGAGGGGGAAGGGAAAAGAGCCCAAGAAGACAAGCAAGTAGCAGGAGTAAGAGCAAGAACAAGAGAACTGGAGGCAAGCAGCCCCCTTTATAGTGGGCTGGCCTACCTGGCTGTTGCCAAGTAACGGTGGGGGTGGAGTCCATACAGAATACAAGGGCCTTGGGGCGGGGCCCTACATGATTGATGGCCACAGAATTATGGCCCTTGGGCCTCCTGTCAGGAGCCTAGTGTCTAAGAGCATGGCAAATAGTCTTCTGCCCCTTCCAGAATTATCTGGTGGGTCTCCAGGGTTTACATCTAGCTTGACCAGAACACAAGCTGCTTTTCATAGTACCATATATTACATTAGAACTGATTTACTCATTTGAGTGTAAAGTCTGTCTGGTTTTTTATAGCTTAGTTTGGAGATTTTTAGAATTCTTGAATTTAGGGTTAAATAGAATCTCATGAGTACAGCATATTCTCATATCGCTACAAAGTAATGGTAGTACTAGGGTGAGTGGGTATGAAGAAGGGAGGGAACCAAGAAAGAGGGGTAAATAGGGAGAGAGACCGCAGCTGGGACACAACAGTTGGAAATGTAAAATACTATCAATTAAGTGTATGAATGAAGAAATATAGAAATTATTTTAACTTTTCAAATAATATTTAAATACTTCAAAAGAAATAGCTGAAACACATAACTTGTTGTTTTTTTTTCTTCTAAATTCTTATCTACTTGAGTCTTATGAATATCACAAACTTTTATGAATTGAATTGTGGTTCCTCAAATTCATGTGTTGATATTCTCACCTTGAATACATCAAAATGTAACCACTTAAAACAGCCATTTTAGAGGTAGCGAGGTAACTCACGATGACCTTACAAAGATGGAGTTTGACTGATTGAATATGGCTGCATCTTGCAACAAAAGGAAATTTGAAAATAGAGCCATATAACTTGAATATAATGCAACATGAACCAGGAAAAACCAAAGATTTCCAGAAAGCTATCATATGATACAATCAGGGCAAAGCACAGAAGACATCCTTGTGACGGTCTCAGAAGGAACCAATCCTGATACACTACTTTCACTTTTGTTGCTATGATAAAATGTCTGACAGCAAGTAACTTAGACGATAAAAGGTTCATTTTAACTCACAATGGGAAATTACAGGCCATCATGGCAGAAAGTCTATGTGACAAGAACATTCCTCCCATGTACAGACATAAGCCTGGTATGTGCTGATGCCAAGATGTGCTTGCAGACAGGAGCCTGGCATGCTTCTCTGACAGGTTCTGCAAGTACCTGACTTAGATAGATGCAGACTCTTGGAGCCAACCATTGGACTGAGCCCAGGGTCCCCTATGGAAGAGTTAGGAGAAGGACTGAAGGAGCTGAAGGGGATTGCAATCCCATAGGAAAAACAACAGTATCAACCGTCTGGACTCCTCAGGTCCAGCTCCCAGGGACTAAGCCACCAACCAAAGATCATACATGGGCTGGTCTTTGGCCAACAACTGTGAACTCAGACTTTGATCTTCCAGTTCATTGAGAACCTAAGTTTTCTTATTTAAAGTATTTAGAATAGATTACTTTGTTGAAGCAACCAGTGTGAACAAATATATCTATTAATATTTTGGGACATAAAACAACAAAACTCACAGTATTACACAATAAGATGATACTGGAATGAAGGTTAAGAAAAATCTCTCATGATAGAAAAATAGAAAAAGTTTCATCTGGCACACCTCTATGTGTTCAGGTTACACTTGATTATATAATACAATGTTATCTGCTCTATACCCAAGGACACAGAAACTCTTACAAACAAAGCACTTCCCTTCAGGGGAGTTTACACTTAACTGAGGGAGGGAGGTAATAACAAAAGATAGTAATCACTATGATGGATATAAAATAGAAGAGAGTATAGAGACAGAATAATAAGGCTACAATTGTAAGCATCTTGGGCTTTTATTACTGTGATAAAACGTCGTGTCTGAAAGTAACTTGGAGATGAAAGGGTTGATTATATTTTACAAACCTCAGGTTCACTGCAACACTGAGGGAAGGCAGGATAAGAACTCAAGGCAGGAACTGGGAGGTAGGAGTTAACACAGAGTCCTTGGAGGAGGAGTGGGACTTGCTTGGCTTGCTTTCTTACACAAACCAGGACCCCCAACCCAGGAGCAGCTCTGCCCATAGGGGACTGCACCCTCGCCCTATCAGTTACTAGAAAATGCTCCACAGGCTCATCCTCACGGAGGACATCAACCCAATTGCACTCTTCCAAAACTAGTGTCTATTTGCCGTAAAACCAACCAGCACACTAAATGAGCGAACTTGAGGAGACCTCTCAAAGACAAAGCTGAGGAGATGTGGAGGAACTTTCAGCAGAGGGAACAAGTGCAAAGTGGGAGGAAATTTGGAGAGCAGAGGAACGGCAGCAAGGGCCATCCCAGGAGCAGCAGAATATGAGATGCAGCGAGTAATTAGAGATTGCTCTGGAAAAGTCGCCAAGGATGAGCTCATGGAAAAAACGTTAGATCTCGGCAATGATTTTACATTTTATTTATTCTAAGTGTCAGGAAAAGCCATTTCAGCATTTTAAGCCCAGGGATGACATAAATGGATTTATATTTTCAATGGATCATTCTGGATACAGGGAGGAGTCCGGAGAGGGCTTGAACAGAATGAGGAGACCACTGGGGGCTGGGCTCAGTATCATCTCTTTGTTCTTGCAGACTCATTCTCTAGCAGACCTTAAATGGGTCTCTAGAAGCTGTCTTGTATGTTCTGTGTTGGAGAGGTTCTTCAGTCCTTAGCTTTCAGCCAGGCTCAGCTCCTAGAACTATCAGCGTGAATCTGAATTGAGAAGTGGAGGTCAGTGTATTTAATTCTCCAGTTTCCGGCAGTCATAGTACTGATTGTCTGGCTGCATCTCTCTATCAAAGGCCACAGCCGGCTGTTTACTTTCCTGAACTTTTCGTCTTCCTCTCTTTGCCCCATAATGTTTTAGGATAGAAATCACTTCCTGTCATTACTAGGTCTGGATTATAGATTGCTTCTATTTTTGTTTCCTTACTCTTATCTTTGCCTTTTAAATTAATCTCCTTAAATTCTCTCCTCATTTATCACACCATGTGTACCTTGTTTCATCCCTGTCAGGTCCTGCTCTGGGCTATTGCAGTAATATGCTTTTACCCCAGAGCAAAGCAGTATCAATGAGATTGGAATATATTGGAATATAGAATTAAGAGTATTTGGTCTGTGAAATGAAAGATAATGACTAATATTTTTTTGGCTTGGATAACTGTATTTGTAAGGAAAAAAGAATTAATCTGTGTGCATAATGCCTTTTGAATGTCTGTTAGACATTCAAGTTTGAATGCTGAGTGGGTAGTTGGGGGAGAAAAAAAGGTCAAGATAAGCAATTCTGCTTTCAGAAATAGAGCGATGGTTTGGTGAAGAGAACATATATTACTCTTCCAGAGGACCTAGGTTTGTGTCCACCATCCATGTTGCATGGTTCCCAACCACCTGTAGTTCCAGCTGCAGGGGATCCAATGCCTGCTTCACATAAGCACATATCCACACGCAGGCACAGACACATATATACATCATAATTAGAAGAAAGAAATAATGAGAAAAACATGCTGTGGATTTATGTTTGCCTGCTAATCTGAAACAAGAAATAAACTGAAAAATTATGTAAAGTGATCATTCACAAGGGGAATTTTGAACCTAAAAGCATAAAGGTAAGAAATATTGGAGAAAGAAACCAAAATGATGTGGTATGCAATTGTCCTGGGGCTGACTTATGTAAGAACTGTAGGTGGCTTGTCCTGGTCTGCTTCACTTTAAATATCTAGTTTCCCATGTTGTGTGGTAAAGCATGAGGGGCCACTCACTCTCTGACTTACAAAGATGAAGCTGAGCCTGAGGGGGCCATGGAGCATTTATAGTACAATGGATTACAGAGACGGTTTTTATACAGAGAAAGGAACTTCAGAAATCTGTTTAGGGCTCCTTCCAAACATTTAACTAAGCTGAGATCAGTGTCTTCATAGTAGAAAATTATGCAAAATTTTAGAATGAACCCTGCAGAGAATTGATGTTCACACACAGCCAGTGATGTGATGACTCACTACCTGAAATGAAGAACCTCACAGGTTCTGGGCAGGGATCACAAAACTACTTCACTTCAGAGGAGGGATCAACAAACCCTAGAATAAAAACTCGCTTGGTCTCCCTTAATTGATCTTAAAAGCAAGTTTCCAGATGACCAAACAGTTTCCCAGTAACCATGTCCTAGAAGAAAGCAAAAAAACAAACAAACAAAATAAAATAAAAATATGGGAATAAAATATGTGTGACTCTCAATAGATTAAAATTAACCAGGAGAAGAAGCAGTCAGTCCAAACTAACTCAGGCAGACAGATGCTAGACTAAAAGGATGAGTACATTAAAAATTATTCTAACTTTGTTCTATGTACTTAAAAAGATAAAAGCAGGATTGTAAAGAATTCAGATAAAATATTAATATGCAAACAACAGATTAAAAACAATAAAAAATAATAAAAGTTGTACTGTATGGTACTCCGGGAAGGTTAGATTTTTATGGGAAAATCTGAGTGTTTTTCAAGTCATAACAATTGCAACTCTGCAAAGTATTGCAGAAGAGAAGCTGTTCAATAACTTCATGTGGTTCAATTTACTTTTCAATTGAAGTCTTTAAAGGAGAGGAAGAAGGGTTGGGGAGATGACTCAGGGATTAAGAGTACTTACTGCTAGAGTTAAACAAAGAATTCTCACCTGAAGAACTTCAAATGGCAGAGAAGCATCTTAAAAAATGATCAACTTCATTAGTCATTAGGGAAATGCAAATCAAAACAACCCTGAGATTTCATCTTACACCAGTCAGAATGGCTAAGATTAAAAATTCAGGAGACAGCAGGTGTTGGAGAGGGTGTGGAGAAAGAGGAACACTCCTCCACTGCTGGTGGGGTTGCAAATTGGTACAACCACTCTGGAAATCAGTCTGGCGGTTCCTCCGAAAACTGGGCACCTCACTTCCAGAAGATCCTGCTATACCACTCCTGGGCATATACCCAGAGGATTCACCACCATGTAATAAGGATACATGCTCTACTATGTTCATAGCAGCCCTATTTATAATTGCCACATGCTGGAAAGAACCCAGGTATCCCTCAACAGAAGAGTGGATGCAAAAAATGTGGTATATCTACACAATGGAGTACTATTCAGTCATTAGAAACAATGAATTCATGAAATTCTTAGGCAAATGGTTGGAGCTAGAGAACATCATACTAAGTGAGGTAAACCAGACTCAAAAGGTGAATCATGGTATGCACTCACTAATAAGTGGTTATTAACCTAGAAAACTGGAATACCCAAAACATAATCCACACATCAAATGAGGCACAAGGAGAAAGGAGGAGTGGCCCCTGGTTCTGGAAAGACTCAGTGAAACAGTATTTGGCAAAACCAGAACGGGGAAGTGGGAAGGGGTGGGTGGGAGGACAGGGGAAGAGAAGGGGACTTACGGGACTTTCGGGGAGTGGGGGGCTAGAAAAGGGGAAATCATTTGAAATGTAAATAAATTATATCGAATAAAAAAAAAGAGTACTTACTGCTGAGTAATATTCCATTGTGTAAATGTACCCCATTTTCTTTATCCATTTTTCAGTTGAGGGCTATCTATGCTGCTTCCAGTTCCTGTCTATTATGAATAAAGCTGCTATGAACATACTTAAACAAGTGTTCTTGTGGTATGGTGGAAATCTTTGGAATATACTCAGGAGTGGTATAGCTGGGTCTTGAGGTAGAACTGTTTCCAGTTTTCTGAGAAACTGCCAAATAAATTTCCAAAGTGGTTGTACAAGTTTGAACTCCTATGAGCAATGGAGACACATTCTCCTTGCTTTACAACCTCACCAGTATGAACTGTCATTTGATTTTCTGCTCTTAGCCATTCTAATGGGTATAAGATGGAATTTCAGAGTAATTTTGAATTGCATTTCCATGATAACTAGGGACACTCAACCACTGACCAGTCCCGTGAAATCTTTATTCATTAGGGGGAGGTTCTGCCATAGTAATGGATTGGAGTAGGGAGCAGAGTGGAGAAGGGGTGAGGATGGGAAGAGGGGGATCAAGTAGGAGGAAAACAGATTAAAAGAGTGTTGGGAGAGACAACTGGAGTGGGATATGCATCTCTGGGATGAGCTAAAAACCTAGGATACAGGAACTATCAGGAATCTGAGTCTGACCTAATACTCCTAGTAGTAGGGACTATGAAACCTGAAATGGCCATCTCCTTTAACCAGGAAAATCTTCTAATGTAGGCATTGAGATTCCAAATGAGCCCTAAAACCATTGACTCACTGCTGAGGGCATTATTTAAATGAGGGCACCACCCTGCCAGGCCTCTGCACCAAGTCCCAGCAAGTCTCCATCAGGGCGGCTCTCACTGTTGCCACTGAGCCAATCTCTCCAGCTACCTCTCAATGCATCCCAGCTGTGTCTCCTCTCTGCCAAAGAAGACTGTTTTAAAGTCAGGAGTCCCACATTCCTGCCCAGCACCCACTCTTTCTAAGTACCCAGGAAAACATGACTATTAAACTTGAATAGTTAGCCAAATATATTTATGTATATGAAACTCCCAATTTCATAATGCCAATTTACAATGATAAAGTCTTATCCCAATATTTCTAACCTCTGCAAAATACCAGACATAAGTCTGAAGGCATCTGGAGATCTGCCTCACCCTCTCTGCACCTGGTGGTCCACAGAGCCTCTCTCTCCCTTAGCTCCTCCTCCTCCTCTTTCCCCTCCAATCACTGGCCTCTCACTGCCTCAGTGTGAATGGATAGGAAATATCTTGTAAGAACTTACAACTTGACCTGCATAAAAGATGTTTATGGATAAAGATGAAGCAGAAATTGAGAAAGTGGCCAAAGAATGACTGCCCCAGATTGAGACACATGCCATCAGGGGAACCTACCCCTGGCACTATTAATGATATTTTGCTATACTTACAGACAGGCGCCTATAATAACTATCGTCAGGGAGGCTTCACTCAGCATGTGCCAAGACCCACTGCCAAATGTCAGGTAGGGCTTAGGGAATCCTGTTGAAGAGCAGAGGGCAGGAAGGATTGAAGGAGCCAGGAGAGTCAAGGACACCACAAGAAAACCTACAAAATCAAGTAACCTAGGCCCATAAGGGCTCACAGAGACTGAACTTCCAACCAGAGAACATACATGGGAGGAATAGAGGCCCTCTGTAGAGATGGAGCAATTGTGCAGCTCATAATTCATGTGTGGTGTCTCCCAACAGTAGGGGTTGTCTCTGACTCTGGTGCCTGGTTTTGGATCTCTTTACCCTAACTGGGCTGCTTTGTCTAGCCTCAGAAGAAAATGCAGCTAGTATTGCTGCAACCTGCCAAGATAGCTTGATAGCCATGGGAGGCCTCCTCTTTTCTGAGGAAAAAGGGAGGAGGTAGAGGGGCAGGGGGGAGGGAGGTGAAAGGGAGGAACTAGAATAAGAGGAGTGAGGGAAAGTCACCATCAGGATGTAAAATCAATTAATTAATTAATTGATCAATTAATTTAGAAAATAGCAGTAAGCTCTTGGAGAGGAATTGGGAAACTCCAGTTCCAGGGCACGTGGAGCCCTCTTCTGATTCCTTTTAATACTACATACACCTGATGCACATACAGACATGCGGCAAAACACTCACACACTAATAAAAGTCAATATTTTTAAAGAATAAGGAGAAATTAATTGAATTAAAACTATAAATCTCTCAAATTCAATGAAGCTGAAACACAGAAAGCATGAAGAAAATTGCATACAGGTCCACTGTATTCAGGGTGTTTATAAGTGGTGGGAAAATATCTTAAACACAGGCCTAGCAAAAGACATGAATGCCCCTAGACAACAAATTTTCTCAATAGAAATAATACCAACAAACAGATCGTAAACTAGCACCCCTCAAAGTAATGAGCCTGGGCTTGCTGGGTTGTGAGCAGCTGAAAACGGAAGACAGTGATGGGGAGAAGATGAGAGAAAGAGAAATGGGGTGACGTGGGAGGGTAAAGTCTTTGGAACTACAGCCTGTGTTCCACGATTTCATTAAGAGCTTCACAGGAAGCTGTGGTCTATGGGATTTGGTTTGGTGTATGATTCCGGAGGAAAAGGAGTGGAAGTAGAGGAAGACTAAAGGAGAAAACAAATGAGTTAGCCTACTCATTTTCAATGTCATAAATATCCTACTTAAATAACTCAGGAATTCTTTCTTCTGCAAAGTTATAACAGCAACCCTAGTGTATTATCTATTCACTCTCCCATTGTTTCTGCTGATAGAGATTTTTGGGAGATTATATTACTCTTCTATAGTATGTCCCAATATATACATGTATATTTATATATCATATTTTATAGTTTGAAAGCAAAGTTGTATCATTTTCCCTCTAAGATAATCTCTCTTTCCTGTCTGTCTGTCTGTCTGTCTCTCTCTCTCTCTCTCTCTCTCTCTCTCTCTCTCTCTCTCTCTCTCTCTCTCCTTGGCCTTCTGTCCTTCTGTATCCCTCTTAATATTTTATGGGATATGAGAGGCAAGGTAAGCCCTTGGGGATTCAAATCAGAGAGAGAACAGAGTCAGAATCACTCACTGCCTCTTTGGAGTGTAACTAATCAGAGTTCCTTCCTTTTCCTTAAGGACAGCATGACCAGAATTGTTGAGTATATGGTTCACTTGGACATAATGCCTCTAAGAAGAGCCATGCTTTTATCAGTTCTGTTGAAAAGACAAAGTATTAAATTCTTCAGTGGCAATTCCCTAAGGCAAAGAGAGGAAATTCCACTTTTGAAACATGGAAAATATCCCCAGCATTAAGCTATTTTAGAAAGCTATGATTGAGCCCTTCATCTGAAGAACCAGTCACAGAACAGCTGTCACCCATAAGCACATTTTCCAGTAATGGGTGTGTCCCAGAAAAGGCCAAGTTGGTCTCATTCCAAGTGTGGACTAAGACATTTACAATTTGTAGAAGTAACGGACTGAGAGATTTGAAACATTTATGTTTCAACCTTCCAATCACACCTGCATATGAACAGGGATGGGAACATTACTGTTTTATAAAGTAGCCAGTTGCAGTGTTTTGAGTCATATCAACTGCAAAAAATGTCTCAATCATGTTCAACTAAAACCTATCTCCTTTCAGTCCCTCCTCTCAAGAAAGGCATATTCAGCTGCCCTCTGTATTCTGGGGATTGTTTTGCCTTCTTTGTTAGATAAACCCAACTGGCCAAAGGGTGTCAATGTAGATATCAAAGAGAAGTGTAGGAAGCTGAGAGCACCCGAATCTGCAAAGAGGAAAGTTAATAAACTTTAAGGTGGTGTTGAGTCATAGTTACAGAGACCAAGACACATATCTGGACAGAGTACTCTGAATAATTATGCTGTGACAGCAGGCATGAATTAATACTGTCTTGGCATCCATGAACATCTCAATAAAGTTAAGAAAAATAATCCTTAGACATGAACTCACCAAAACTGTCCCTATTTCCTGTGAGGATAGAGAAAGCTTTTGCTTGCCCTCATTAGTATTCCCATGACACAGGTGAACACATACCTGGATACAAATACCCACCCGAGGGTGGATAATATGGTTATAATAACACATAGCTCTAAATAAACTTAGGACTCACAGTGTGGGCTGATGTGAAGCCCCTTGTTTTAGGTGCAGACACGCTTTAGCCTGGATCATTTTAAGGCACTTCCACAGACTCTGCGAGGGTGGGAACCCTGTGAAGGAGCCTGGATCTTGAGTTTGTTTCTTCAATCAAAGCCACATGGGAGAACCACTGACCAGAGGCAGCCCCAGGAGACTATGTGAGCAAGATGGGAATTTTTGCACTGTGAATGCTCCAAGAGTGGGTTATTTTCACAGAGCAGTTAGTCTACCACAAGTAACATCGACCCAAGGCAAAGTAACACCAAAGTAACATCAAACTTTTCAAAAACCACTTCAACAGACTCAAAATCTGAAAGTTTATGTATAGACTATTAGTACAATTATACTAATTAGTGATTTTCCTACATTATCTATAGCAGAATCATTTGTTATACCATTAATTTAAAATTATTTAAATCCCCAGTAATACTAAATTCAAAAGATTGTATATTTTCAATATGAATGTTAAGCAAATATTGTAAATGTAAAGAAAAGATTTATGCGTGTTAGAAGAAATCCATGCTACCTCACAGATAACAATTATTTAATCTTAAAGAACTGACAAACTAGAGCAATGGAATGGTGGGGCTAATATTCAGTACCAAGAAATAACCACAAGAAATCAAGAGATAACTATAATGTAGCAAACAAGCAAGAAAGAGTGGATCACATCTTCTGTGTCGAAGAGCCTGTGTTACCCAGGATGTGGAAACTAATGAACTGAGTGGTAAGTTCAGAGACTCGTATCAGACAGTGTTCTGCCATAAACCTTTTCCTAAGACTAACGGTGTTTCTGGCATTAAGAGTAAAATGGTTAGGGAAAGCTCATATATCATCTCCATGCATTGCTGAATACCAGTAACTTCATTTACTGCAACACTTCTTCATCCAAAAATGATCTATAATAAACATTTTTTGAAGCTCAGAGTGAATGCAGAGAATAATTATAACTTTCTTTTAAATGTTTTATTTTTCTCTTAGTTTAAGATTATATTACCACAAACAATTTTGATACATTTAAGACCAGAATTGTGTCTTTTTAGCCTCTCCACAGATTTGAAAATTGAATCTTTGCAAATCTATTCTACAGTATAATTCTCACTATTCTAGCAAGGAAAAATTAAAGATGTAACAATATCCCCAATTTGAAAATATAACATTTAATTAAAAGAATAAATTATATTAATGACTTCTGGTTTCTTTTTCCCCCAGTTTTATGTTTTCCAGTAGTTGATTTTGTTTCATTTTCCATTTTGTTTGGGCTTTGCAAACATTATTAAAAATGGTCATCTAGAAGCAAAGTCAGAGACACTTTAGGCATCTAAGAATTTTAATGATGGATCTAACTAATCTTCCCCCATCAGTGTTCAGAAAATTAATAATAATAATAATAATAATAATAATAAAAAGCATTGCAGGCCAAACTCCACTTACAAAGCATGTTGTGTGCCATATGTATTAATATATGGTGTGCATGCATGTATATTCATATTCACATTGTTCTGTTATATGTGTGTGGGCATATATGTGGGTAGCTAGACATTTTTGTATATTTGTTTGTGTGGTAAATATGTGTGTGTGCATGTATATGCGTGTGTGTGTGTGTGTGTGTGTGTGTGTGTGTGGCATGAGCCAAACTTTACATATGTCTTTCTCAATTTGTTTCTATCATTTTACATATTGATACAGGATTTTTTTACTGGAACCAAAATGCATGGATATGGCTAATACAGGAAGTCAGATCCTGTCTTCTCACTTATTGACATCTACAATCACAGGTGATCTGCTGTGCTTGCACGGGTGCTGAGGAATCTGACTCAGGTCCTTACTCTTACATGCAGGTAATCCTGAACTAACTGAGACATCTTTTCAGCTGTAATAACACTTTAAAATGTAAGTTTTATATATAATTTATCCATAGGGGACATTCTTAACACATATCATAGTTTTTACTTGTATGATAGAATATACTTCATTCAAGAATCTCATCATGGAAAGAATGTTCAACGATAGAACCATGGGTTCATAGAGTACAAATCGTTAACTCAAACTTAGAAACAGTAAAACATATCAGTAGCCAAATGTTTAAAGCAGTTCTAACTTTCTTTATTCTCAAAGTGTTCAGGACACAAAAAGAATAGTCTAGAGGCAATAGAAATCCATTTGGCTGCATAGTATTAACTGATATCCGGTATAAGGGACACTGGTTACTGAGGTCATCCAATTTTGTAATCCACTTCAGCTCATTCATAATGTTGTTGCTATTTCATAAATTAGTCAACATGCATTAATTTAACCTTAAAGAAAAGGTTATTTTATGCCAAGCTAATCTCCTATCACTATTTTATTGCTTCTCTTTATGGGAGAATCAGAAATTCTACAGTACAGTGGGGTAGTTTCAGATGCTAAAACAGGGTCATTTTTTTTCCCATGGGTCAACTGCAATTCTTGGCTTACTTGAAAAGAACAAACAGATGGCATAGTATTCACAAGCTGGTTAAAACTGGAATTCCTTCCATTTTAAGAAAGTAAAACATGGACTTAGGCAGGAGCCTTGCTGTTTCTGTCTGCTGCTGGAGACCATACTCGGCCACAGGGTTTCATACCCAGGTGGCACAGGGAGATAGCTAGCCTTCCAGGAGTGTGGACAGGCATGAGAGTGCAGGTAGGAACACCCCTATTGCTCAGAGGAACTGGCTCAAAACCCTCAGGAAACAAGAACCCAGGGGAAGTCCAGGACAGGAGTCTTCTGATTTCCATCTGCTCCCAGAGCTGATCCACAGAACTACATACACAAACATCGCCATAAGAGAGCTTGTCTCCCAAGAGTGCCTACACACCTGTGTACATAGAGAGAACTGGTCTCCCAAGAGTACTGATACACAGGCTTGAAGGACAGACAAACCACAGTCAGAGACAGCAAGACCAGCTAACACCAGAGATAACCAAATGGTGAAAGGAAAACATAAGAACATTACCAATAGAAACCAAGGTGACATGGCAGCATCTGAACCCACTTCTCCCACAAAAGCAAGTCCTGAATACCCCAACGCACTGGAAAAGCAAAATTTGAATTTAAAATCACATCTCATGATTCTGATAGAGGACTTCAAGAAGGACATAAATAACTCCGTTACAGAAATACAGGAGAACATGGGTAATCAGGTAGAAGCACTTTAAAGATCAAGCATAAAAATACTTAAATTACAGGAAAATACACACACACACACACACACACACACACACACACACAAAGTAAAGGAACTAAACAAAACCATCCAGGATCTAAAAATGGAAGTAGAAACAATAAAGAAATCACAAAGGGGGACAACCCTAGACATAGAAAACCTAGAAAAGAAACAAGGAATCATAGATGAAAGCATCAACAACAGAATACAAAAAATAGAAGAGATACTCTCAGGTTTAGAAGATACCATAGAAAAAAATTGACACAAAAGTCAAAGAAAATAAAAAAATGTAAAAAGCTTCTAACCCAAAACATTCAGGAAATCCAGGATACAATGAAAAGATCAAACCTAAGGATTATAAGTATAGAAGAGAGTGAAGATTTCCAGCTTAAAGGGCCAGTAAATATCTTTAACAAAATTATGGAAGAAAATATCCCTAACCTAAAGAAAGAGATGCCCATAAACATACAAGAAGCCTACAGAACTCCAAATAGTCTACTTGGACCAGAAAAGATAGTCCTCCTGTCACATAATAATCAAAACACCTAATACACTAAACAAAGAAAGAATATTTAAAGCACTAAGGGAAAAAGGTCAAGTAACATATGAAGGCAGACCTATCAGAATTACACCAGACTTCTCACTGGAGACAATGAAAGTTAAACAATCCTGGGCAGATCTCATACAGACCCTAAGTGAACACAAATGCCAGCCCAGACTACCACACCCAGCAAAACTCTCAGTCACCACAGATGGAGAAAGCAAGACATTCCGTTTCAAAACCAAATTTACACAATATCTTTCTACAAATCCAGCCCTACAAACGAGAATAAATGGAAAACGCCAACACATGGAGGGAAACTACCCCTCCAAAATGCAAGAAAGTAATCTTTCAACAAACCCAAAAGAAAGCAACCACATAAACATAAAAATAACAGGAAGCAAAAATCACTATTCCTTAATATCTCTTAACATCAATGGACTCAATTCCCCAATAAAAGGCATAGACTAACAGAAGTATTTTTCATGTAAATCTTCAATTTTATCAAAAATATTTGTAATTCCTCTTCCAATTAATTTACTATGTTTTAATGTCTACCATTTTATCTGTATTATTTTCCATGATAATCTTCAATTTTAACTTGTTTTCTATATATTTCTTCAATTTTATCAGAAATATTTTTCATGTAAATCTTCAATTTCATCAGAAAATATTTATAATTCCACTTTCAATCAACTTAGAAATATTTTGTGCCTACTGTTTTATCTGTATAATTTTCCAAGAAATAGTCAATTTTAATGTTTTTCTACATATTTCTTCAATTTTATCAGGGATATTTTCTATGTAAATCTTCAATTTTATCAGAAAATGTTTTGAATTCCACTTTCAATCAACTTAGAAATATTTTATGCCTACTGTTTTATCTGTATAATTTCCATTATAATCTTCAATTTTAACATGTTTTTCTATATATTTCTTTAATTTTATCAGAAATATTTTTCATATAAATCTTCAATTTTATCAGAAAATGTTTATAATTCTACTTTCAATCAACTTAGAATATTTTTATGCCTAACACTTTATCTGTATAATTTTCTATGAAATAGTCAATTTACATGCATTTTTCTATATATTTCTTGAATTTTATCAGAAATATTTTCCATGTAGATCTTCAGTTTTATCAGAAAATGTTTTGAATTCTACGTTCAATCACCTTAGAAATATTTTCATGCCTACCATTTTATCTGTATAATTTTCTATGAAATAGTCAATTTTGATGTGTTTTCTACATATTTCTTCAATTTTATCAGGAATATTTTCCATGTAGATATTCAATTTTATCAGAAACTTTATAATCCCACTTTGAATCAACTCAGAAATATTTTTATGCCTACTGTTTTATCTGTGTAATTTTCCATAATAATCTTCAATGTTAACATGTTACTCTGTATTTTTCTACAATTTTATCAGAAATATTTCCCATGTAAATCTTCAATTCTATCATAAAATGTTTCTACTTCTTTTATAATTAATTTAGCAGTGTTCTATATCTACCATTTTACTCTTTAATTTTCCATGAAAATTGTGAATTTTAATGTTTTTCTTCATATTTTTTTCAATTTTGTCAAAAATATTTTCCATGTAAATCTACTTTTTTCACAAAATGTTTTTACTTTCTTTTTCAATAAAAAAAAGAAAAAGAGAAAAAGAAGTTAGACTCCAGAGAACCAAATAACCCATTAAAAAATGGGGTACAGAGCTAAACAAAAAATTCCCAATTGAGAAATACCAAATTCCTGAGAAGCATGTAAAGATATGTTCGACATCCTTAGTCATCAGAGAAATGCAAATCAAAACAACTCTGAGATTCTACCTCACACCAGTCAGAATGACTAGGATCAAAAACTCAGGGGACAGCAGATGCTGGAAAAGATGTGGATAAAGAGGAACACTCCACTATTGCTGATGGGATTGCAAGTTGGAAGTGGAAGTACAACCACTCTGGAAATCAGTTTGGTGGTTCCTCAGAAAATTAGACATGGTACTAACTGAGGACCCAGCTATACCTCTCCTGGGCATATACCCAGAATATGCTCTAACGTGTAATAAGGACATATGCTCCACTATGTTCATAGCAACCTTATTTATAATTACCAGAAGCTGGAAAAAACCCAGAGGTCCCTCAATAGAGGAATGCATACAGAAAATGTGGTATATTTATACAATGGACTACTACTCAGCTATAAAACAAAACAAAACAAAACAATAAATCCGTGAAATTCTTAGGCAAATGAATGGAACTAGAAAATATCATCCTGAGTGAGGTAACCCAATCACAAAAGAACACACATGATATGTCCTTGGTGATAACTGAATATTAGCCCAGAAGTTTTGAATACCCAATATACAATTCACAGACCAAATGAAGCTTAAGCAGAGGATAATCTTGTTGGTCATCAAGGGGAGGAAAGGCCCTTGGTCCTGAGAAGTCTGGATGCCCCAGTATAGAGGAATGTCATAACAGGGTAGAGGGAGTGGGTGGGTTGGTGAGTAGAGGGGGGAGCGATAGGATACGGTGTTTTGGGTGGGTAAACCAAGAAACAGGGTAACATTTGAAATGTAAATGAAGAAAACATCTAATAAAAAGAAAGCAAATCATGAGTATCCTTAAATCCCAATAAGGTGTACAGTGTAGAAACTTTTGCGCAGAACATAAGCAACTCAGAGAAAAGTGTAAGATATGATGCTCAGCTATTCAACCTGCCGATTCTCCCTCATGCATTGTGCCCAGACTCCTCTGTCACCAGTTACTGTGGCTCTAATCAAAGGTGCAGTTTTACTCTATGGTTTGTTCTAGTCTCATATTCATTAATACTTTTAGTTTAAAATAAGAGGGTAGTACTCCAAAATATATAAATATTCCAAAAGTATGCATTTTAGCTGAGTTCATGCATCTAGAATGTAAAACACCAGCCAAGTGGCAGTTATTAGCTTGAAATCTCACAAAAAAAAAAACCCAAAACAAAAACAAAAGCAAAACAAAACAAAACTGTCTATTTATCTCTTAGGAAGCTAATGACTATATTTGTTTAAGCATCCCTTGGGGTTTTATTCTTTTTTTTCTGTTATCAGGAACAGGAACATTGGAAGAATTTTTCAATTGACTAGTTAGTTTTAATCCATGCTATATACTATATTACATACTATGATGTTCTGCATCCCAAATTCTGGAAGCAACTAAAATTACTTGTTAGGAACTCCTTTCAGACAAATAGATTGGGTAATTTGGAGAATAAATAAAAAATATTTGAGGAAACACCTAAGCAGAAACAGCATATCTTCTATAGTACATCAATGGTAGATTGATGAATGTGTTTAATAGATAGAAATTATGAGCTATTGTCAATAATATCAAATATATCTTGTGTTTTAAAATAAGAAAAATATTTTGATATTATGTATATTGGGTTATAGTTATTGAATTTATTGAATATCAATAAAATATGCATATGGGAATACACTTGACCTCTGAAAATGAAGCAGCCAGATTATCTCCACGTCCTGATGCATCAGGCACAATTTACTCTCTTACAAATAATGTCAAGCTTCACGAGTTTGGAGTGTTACGTGGGCATTTGATGATATGAATTTCAGTATTTAAAATTTAAGATTAAAAAAAAATACCTAAATTTCACAATTGTCTTCTAAAAGTGCATAGAAATACAAGAAATAAAAATTCAGTACTAATTTTAAAATAATTTCAAACTATTGTCTTCAAATAGATTGTATTATAAGATGATAAAGTCATGTGCTTTTACCTTTGTGATTTGTGAGAAATACTACAGTATTTCAAAGCACTGAAAATGTTTCAAATATAGAAGGAAAAGAATGTTTTTAACCATGAATCAGTATTTAGAAAATGCCTTGTGAACAAAAATATGTTTCCATCTTATCTGGATATACATAAATTACATAGATTATATTCTATACATATATATAGGGATATACATATATTAGACATATTTTCTTTTTTATTCAATATATATTTTATTTACATTTCAAAATGATTTCCCCTTTTCTGCCCCCCTCCCCAAAAGTCACATAAGCCCCCTCTCCCCCCCCCCCCCCCGTTCTCCCATCCACCCCTTCCCACTTCCCTGTTCTGGTTTTGCCCTAAACTGCTACACTGAGTCTTTCCAGAACCAGGGGCCACTCCTCTGTTCTTCTTGTACCTCATTTGATGTGTGGATTATGTTTTGGGTATTCCAGTTTTCCAGGCTAATATCCACTTATTAGTGAGTGCATACCATGATTGATCTTTTGAGACTAGGTTACCTCACTTAGTATGATGTTCTCCAGCTCCATCCATTTGCCTAAGAATTTCATGAATTCATTGTTTCTATTGGCTGAATAGTACTCCATTGTGTAAATATACCACACTTTTTGCATCCATTCTTCTGTTGAGAGATACCTGGGTTCTTTCCAGCTTCTGGCTATTATAAATAGGGCTGCTATGAACATAGTGGAGCACGTATCCTTATTACATGCTGGGGAATCCTCTGGGTATATGCTGAGGAGTGGTATAGCCGGATCTTCCGGGAGTGACATGCCCAGTTTTCTGAGGAACCGCCAGACTGATTTCCAGAGTAATTGTACCAATTTGCAACCCCACCAGCAGTGGAAGAGTGTTCCTCTTTCTCTACATCCTCGCCAACACCTGCTGTCTCCTGAATTTTTAATCTTAGCCATTCTGACTGGTGTAAGGTGAAATCTCAAGGTTGTTTTGATTTGCATTTCCCTAATGACTAATGAAGTTGAGCATTTTTTAAGATGCTTCTCAGCCATTTGAAGTAGATATATTTTCATATGGTCATCATACTTCTTTAAACCTCAGACACTTCATCAGACCATTTCTATTCTATCAGTTTCTTTCCATAGATACATTACACAAGTATTATTGAAGAAATGCTTTTGAGACATGCCAATTGTTTCTTAACTGATAAACATTTGCATTAAAAAACAAATATATGTTCATTTAAATAATCCTGGATTAAAATAAATATGGATACATAGAGGGGAGGTGGATAACGTCTCTGAAACTTGCTCTATGTATCCAGTATAGCTAACACAATATTCACCATGGCATGGTTACAGTATGCATCTGTATTTAAGAAGGGACCTCTTCCACTGTGCTTGTCAGTAGCCACAAGAAACATGGATAAATGAGTGAACAGGTTTCCATTTGGTAATTTGATGTCTTTACAATTTCATAATTACTTATTGCATAATCCATATATCTCAGAAGATGGAAAAATCCTGAATGACAAACAGATTTTGTTGCAAGTCTGTGGGCTTAAGAGCTCCAATCACACCTGTTCATTTGCCTGGGTTTTACCACCTCCCCTTCAGCTGCACGATCTATTTTATTTTGACATTTTAAACACAAGCTTCCTTGAGATAAAATGTGCCTGCGTCCTTTTGGAGTGCTTTTTGGCATGGATCATTTTTAGCAAACTGGATGTGCCGTGATAATGCACACTATTCTACAGCTGCCACTGAGCTTCTACCTTCCCTGAACATCCAGAAGAGTGACAAGTAACCAAGGCATTCCTGTGGTGCCAGTCCGTTTTTAAAACCAATACGAGAAATACCATTATTTACTTCTGCCTGGTAGTTGTGTGAATGGTCTCCTGTTTTTAACCACAAACTAATCTTCTGATAATATTTATATTTTTTAAAATATATGAAGAATAGCAGCCTGAAGACATTAGCTATGTGATGCATATTGATATAGCTCTGAAATAGACGCATCTTGGAGGATCCTCTTCTCGAGACAGCATCAGTCTTGCCAATGTGAAGATAACAGATTGCTCTCATCCAGAACAGTCATGAAGTATGATTCCTGAAAAAGTTCTAATTTCAAGCTGCATGTAAAATAAGTAGCCCCTCACAAAGGAAAAGCCAATAAAAAATAAATAAAAGCATAAATAAAATAATTGAGAGAAAATTTATAAGTATCTGGAACATCTTTTTACAGCATTTCCTGAAATATAAGAAACAGAAGAAAAAAGATATCTTATCATGAAAAATAGATCTAAACAAAGCAAGCACTGAGGGAAGTTACAAAGATGCAGTAGGATACCACATCTGGAGACACCAAAGACAACCTTCTGTAATGTTAAGCAGTTTGATTAGAAAATAGCCACTGAGTGCTCAAATCTTCTGTGGAGCAAACGCACACATGCGTGCACTGATGTGTTCCTAACAATTGTAACTATTCTGACTCTAAGGTGCTTTGTCTTTGTTAACTTTTTCAGACATCACAGAGAAGCCTATCTAACAGACTGTTCCCCACTTGCCTCTCGCTGATCGCAATATCCTAAAACTGAAAAATTGTGTAAACTCACTTTTCATTTTAAAAGACAGGAATTATTGGGCGCTTTATAAAGTCACAATGTTCAATTTCTGCCATAAATAATATGTGTGTACATGTTTCAAAGAATATAACAATTAGACAGATATTCTAAGTGCGAATCACTGGAGAGGAAATAGATCCATACTAATTGTAGCATAAATATATAGGCAACTTTTAAGAAATATTTGGGAAAGACTGCAAAGGCAGCAGGAATCAGATATTACAAGCAAGTGATATGTTTGCAGCTAACTTCTCTCACAGATGTGCTGAGTGTCTGAGACTCAAATTTATATTTTAAAAATTCTATACTTTCTACAGCTATCACAAGCTGTCACCAGGAGCTGATGCTGCCCCATCATTTCTAACAATGGAGAAGCTTTGGGAGGTCAGGAATAAAAGACAGACTTCTCAGCCTCTTCAGCCCCAGGCCTGCAATATGTTGACAGTTGATTTTGTATTTCCCCAGCTGTCTCCTTCAACAATTTTCTTCCAAAAGGGGGAAAATTAGGATTCATACTAAATAAAAAAAATGTCCAATAGGAAGTGTTCGTTAAAATCATCTCAACAAGCATATCAATGATTTTAATTTTTGTTTTGTATGTATATGTTTGTATTTTGTGACAATTTACATATGTCTGTGGGAGGAGGCGGTGAAACTGCACTTGTGTGTGGGAACCAGAGGGTAAGGTCAGAATGTCCACTTCCGGTGATCTCGATCTTTCTGTTTGTTTGTTTATTTGTTTGTTTCTTTGGGACTATGTCCCTCACTGAACAATGAGTGTAGCATTCCAGCTGCCAGCAAGCCTCGAGGATCTACCTGTGTCTGTCCTGGTCCTCCTCCAGTGCTAGAGGTATAGACATCTGCCACCAAAACCATGCCTGGCTTCTAAGTGGGTGCCAGGGATCTAAACTTAGGACTTCTCACAAGGCAGGGACTTTACAAAACTGAATTACCTTTCTGGTCCCAAATCCACTTTCACCTAAAGGACTATAAAATCACAACCACTCTCCTAGAAAATTATTATAAATACTTTCCCTCAAACCTAGACTTTAGTTTCATTCCTTTCCACTTTGGAAAGCCAATCTGTTAAACCTTAGAGTCAAGCTCCCTTTCAACAACTTCTCAACTTTTACACATATTGGGTCCCATGTCCTTGGCAAAACAAGGAGAAAGAGACCAAGCAGTCCATGACTGTGGAACTGTTCATGAGAGCATAGATGTAAATTACCTCATTGGAAAATAGATAACTTAGAAAGTCATCTATATATGCAGAGAAGTCTCCTACTATTTTTGACTAAAGTTATTCCTTGAACTATTAATCTGATTCACTTCCTCTCATCTCAATGAAGGTTCTAAGAAGGGAATTCCATCATGAACTAACAAGCTGTGATGGAGAAGCCAAGATAAAGAGCCACTCCTCCATCCACACAGTAGACAAACTGTCCTGAAGTATTTAAGATTTTGATACAACCATTTTTCAAAAAAAATTGTACCAGAAAAAAATAGATTTATATTTCTGCAGCCATAAAACTTATATTATACTATTGGGGAGATCAAGTATTGCGATGATACCAATTCTTCCCAAATCAATTTGTATATGTAATTTTTAAATGAAATCCCAATGGAATCTATTTTGTATCAAAAAATGTTCAAAATTACATCTCACAAAACAGCAGGGAACTATTAAAAATAATGAAAATGAAGAAGAGATACTGAAACAAGAGGACTTATTCTATTCTAAGAGCCAATAATTAAAATCAGTGTGATATTGGCATGAAATCTTGTAGACAGATCAGGGGAACAGTACAGATAACCCTGCAACAGATTTAGAAAAACAAGAGCAGAAATGACTGCAAACTATTGATACTGACTGATTCGCTTCTGGGGCAAAATAATATATTGTGTTTTTAACCTTTCATGAGATAAATAAATAATAGATAGATAAGTATATAATAAGAAGATGGTATATATACTTGAAAACTGATAGACAGTTGAAAGGTGATAGAGTTATAGATATAGGTAGATGGTATATAGATGATAGAGATAGACAGTTGATAGATAACAGATAATATATAAGTATATATTATAGATGGATAGATAAATGATAAATATAGTAGACAGTTGACAGATAATAGATAATGTATAAATAGATGATAGATAGACAGAAAGATGATAAATATAGCAGACAGTTGATAGATAATAGATAATGTATAGATATATGCTGATAATAGATGATAGAATCTGAACTATATCACAATTGTAAAATGTATAAAAATGATAAATCTCTAAAAATTTGGGAAAATACTGATAAAGTAATCTCAAAAAGTAAAACACATGGAAAGTATAAAAGGTGTTAAATAATTTGTAGAATTCAAAATTCAAATATTTTGTTTTATGCCATAAAAATACAGAAAATACAGGCCTATGAATATAAAACTTTTAATATTCAAGTGGAAATGTTCAGTTTTCCTAAGGCTGTCAACTGCACAAGCAGTGCAGCCTCCACTAGGTGGAGAAAATGACAACGATGTGGACTTCCCAAAGTTTTGCATTTTTGCTCAACTATTTATGGTGTGAAAGGCACAGGATAGGTATGTATGCATTTGGGGGCATCATTAGGCATGGAGGATACAAGCAGAAGGCATGGAGGATACAAACTGAAGGCCTCATAATGTCTACCATAGTCGTTCTGTAAGTAGGATTACCTTCAGAGGAGGACAGACCAGCTTCCTTTTAATGCCTCAGCAATATTTCAGATAACCTCCTGAAACCATTGGCAGCTGTCTCTGTGATCTGGCTTAGGAAGTCATTCTGGGTTTTGTACCAGCTCAGTATCTTATTTAGCTCTTTTTTTTTGTGAAAGTACACTATGAATAAGAGATATCTTAGAAAGCATTTAACTATGTGCTTGTTCAAAGTTTTAGAGGTTTAATCTGAGGTCATCATGGTGGAAGTCAGGCCGGATTGCCAATGGAGAAAGAAGAGAGCTTAGCATCTGCACTACAGGCAGTAGGCAGAGAAAGACTGGACCTAACATGGAGTTTTGAAACTTCTAATTTCATCCCCAATAGCACAGTTCTACTAACATGTGACTAAGCATTCAAATATATGAATTTATGACAGCCATTCTCTTTCAAACCAACATACGAGATAATTTTTTCTTTGCTTTTGTTTTTGTATTTCAAGACAGGGTTTCTCTGTGTAGTGCTGGTAGTTCTGGAAATTGTTTGCTAGACCATGCTAGCTTTGAATTCACAGAGAGTCTGTCTTCCAAGTGCCAGGATTAAAGACATGATGCACCATGCCTGGCTTAGGGAACTTTTAATTTTTAGTTAAGCTCTAACTTCATAATCTGTCATTAGACACAAAGGTTAGTATATATTTCATGCTGTAGTAAAATAAAACAGTCATCTGTTTTGAGTTCACATCTGCCTAGTGCAAAACAAACCCTTTTCAACCTGTTCTTCACATATAATATGTAATAAAGAAGAAACAATTGTAAATGTTTTAAAATCAATAAACAAAGAGAGAGAGGAGAGACAGAAACAGAGAGGAGAGAGGAGAGAGGAGAGACAGAAACACACACACACAGAGAGAGAGAGAGAGAGAGAGAGAGAGAGAGAGAGAGAGAGAGAGAGAGAGAGAGAGAGAGAGTCAAACTAGAAAGAATGAAGGATATTAAGAATAAAGGAGAGGTAGTAGCAGCAGCATTTCACCAAGTCTCCAGCAGTAAATCTTGAACACTGTAAGTGCCTAGTGATAAATTTGTGAGAATTAACCTTCTTACTAATGAAGCAACACAGATTTGTTAAAACGTGTGCAACTAGGATTTAAAAAATTGTTTGCAGCCTAAGGAAAATCTGACTGTTACAAAAAGGCAAAGGGGAACATTTTGAATTATAGTTATAAAAATGCACAGAGCTACAACACTTGGGAATTAGAGGAAAGAGACAGTTATTCATGTGTGGAGAAATATGTGAGCTAAGGTGAGGGAGTGGACACCAGCTCCCAAGAGAGAAATTACCAGATCCATGAGGCTGGAATAAGGAGCTAAGAATAAGAAAAGAGAGTCAGGTGAGGGAGGTCAAGCAGGTGCTCTAGCACAAGGACTGGGATTAGCTTACATGCCCTGGTCTTTATCCAAGGCTTGTTGTGCAGACCTTGGGGTGCTCAGAGGGCTGGTTGGTGAGAGTGGAAGTGGGACATATTCTTAGAGGCTAGAGTAGGAATATCTTCTTTGAGATATTTTACCTCATGGCTTTATTATATCATTAGTGATTTTGAAACAGACGTATTTTTAACATTTTTAAAGATTTCTCCTCTGTAAAAAGGATCCAGACACCCAATGGCAGCCTTTGAATAGCAGGAACTTTCCAGGCTACTTGTCTTCAATCATAACTGTTTTATCTCTTATTTTGTTGGTATGTTTATCAGAACTGTCATCCCACGTGCAACGTATTTGATACTTTTCTGCACCTACTGGCCCTGCCCGGGACCCCTCCTCTAAGTCTAAGGATTTGTGTGTGTGGAATGTGTGTGCATATGTGTGTGAGTGTGTGCATGTGTGTTTGAGTGTGTGTGTGTGTGTGTGTGTGTGTTTTTCTTTACCTACCACATATGGTTTTCTCCTTTTTCTTCTTATTTCTATAGTCTCAGTTGTACAACTGTGGGTTCTTAAGATTAAACACACACATGCAAGTAGACACATATCTTATCACAATACTTTTCTGTCTGACCTGCTGTCAAATCTACAGCCCAGTTTTACAATTCTGAAAATCATTTGAGAGAAGCGCCGGTGTTTTCTGTGCTATGTCTAGCTCCAATTCTTTGGTTACAGCAGCAATAAAAACATAATATGGAGCAAACCATGTCTGATGACCCGGGCATCAGGGACACAAAGCTCAGCCTCCTGCCACTTCCAGGGATGAATGCTGTGCTACATTCCTGAGCAGAGACTTCTCTGGGACTTGCAGGTCTTCAGTGATCCTGGGTGATCCGTATTCAAGACATACTGCCGCCATTGCCTCACAGCCCTACCACTCTACCACAAATGAGAATCTGTTTCTTGCTGTCTATATCTTTCCCATGCTGGATTTTAATTAATGCACGAGACTGTAAAGGAAATGCTAGCACATATCACAATGATCAAAGCTTACTTTAGAGAATTAACCTAATCCATGCCACCCATCAAATCTGGGTCATTTTCAGGGTTAATTTTTCTTTTTACAGTCATGCTCACAACTGCTACAAGTGCATCTTACAAAAATACAGCTAATGTGGTTCCAGGGCAGGTTCAGTGTGACAATGACTCATAAAAGGAAACATTGAGACTTGAAGAAGCAGGAACTGAAATACTTCTACATCAAGGGTTGTCTACCTTCTCTGGCCCTGAATAGGTTTCTGGCTTGAAAATGGAAAATAGAAAAGATACAATTTTTTTTAATCCATCTTGGGCCTTCATTTTTTTCTTGAATAAAAGAGGAAAGTTTTATCTCACACTTATTAAAATTATCACATTTTCAAAGTCTTATGAATAATGTCAGTTTGTCTTTATATGCCCAAGGATGCTTGTGCATATCAAATACTGTTTGTATGTTCATCTGTGCCCGTAACATGCAAGCATGCACATGAGTGTACATATACACCCACACACCCACACACACACACACACACACACACACACACACACACTTCTATCATGATCAATAGAAAAAGTCTCATTTTCAACAGCACAGAAAGGAAGAGACCAACTTATGCCACATGTACAGTTATTAATCCAGGTTGGCAACCTAGAGAGACAGTGTGGTCTGGTTGACGGAACACCAGATGGTAAAGCATGGGACCTGGTTTCTATTCCCAGCTTTATCACTGTTAGATATTTGGCAAATGGTGTCTATCTCTGTATCTGTCTTCCAGTGTCCAAGCGCTCACTCATAATTCAGAGTAGCTCTTGCTTTCACAAGATGGAAATGAAAACCTGCCATTGGGATTCTAGCTAGATGTTCTCAAAAGCAAAGCAGTAAATAGAGAGATGCTTACAGGTGGGGTCCTCTGACGTGGCCACTCAAGTCCTGCTTCACAAGCTTGAGCTCCAAGTGATTTCTGGCCACAACACTGGTGACTGTTGACAAGCCTGGTTATGGTGACATTGGCTCAGGCTTGAAAATAGCTTTCAAAACTCACTTTCAAATATGACTTATTCATTTGCACATTAATGCTTCATTAGCATCTTTCTAACAACTTTTCTCTAGCCCTACTATATGCTCAAAAACCCCTACGGAATACAAGAATAATTATTTTGTAGCTAGCACTGAGCTTATTAGGTATCACTATGATAGGAACAGTAGAAAACTCAAGCGAAATCAGTTACATAGTTTTATGCAGAAGTACACAGACAATTTTGAAAGTAAAGAACAACAGCAAAATGAAATTGATAGAAGGCGTAATACACTAAGTATTTGTGGGAAATTGGTTACATGTTGGTATCATAGCTTCTAAATTTAAGAGGATTTGAAAAACATCACATGCTGAATTGTCTGACTTGGGCAAGTTAACTTTGAAATAATTATTATACATGATCCTTTGAGGACGGCTGGACATAGACAGACAAAAGGTAGGAGAGGAAGAGAACAATAATAAAAAAATAATACCCTAGGGATGCTTAAATGTAAACAAAAGAGTTACAGCTCAGGGATATAATGCACACCTAGAATGATCCAAATTCTGGATTCCATCCCTAAAAGCACATAAAACCAAAAGGGAGAAAGAGTGGAAAGGAGAAAAGAGGAGAGGAGGAAGGAAGGGAGGAGAGAAGAGAGAAGGGGAGGGAAAGGGAGGCAAGGGGAGGACAGGGGAGGGGAGGAGAGGAGAGGGAAGGGGAGGGAGGAGGAGAGGAGAGGAGAGGAGAGGGGAGGGGAGGGGAGGGGAGGGAGGAGGAGAGGAGAGGAGAGGGGAGGGGAGGGGAGGAGAGGAGAGGGAAGGGGAGGGAGGAGGAGAGGAGAGGAGAGGAGAGGGGAGGGGAGGGGAGGGGAGGGGAGGATAGGGGACGGGAGGGGAGGATAGGGGAGGAGAGGAGAGGAGAATAATGAAGAGGAGAGGAGAGGAGAGAGGAGGGGAGGGGAGGAAAGGAGAGGAGGTGGGGAGGGGAGGAGAGGAGAGGAGGGGTGGGGAGGGGACAGTGGAAGAAACAAGGGAGGGGAAGAAAAGGAGATGGAAGGAGAGGATAAGAGGAAATGGACAAAAAAGACAATAGGAGAGTAGAAGAGGAGAATGAAGGGGGAAGAGAGGAAGGAAGGAAAGGAGATGGAAGGAGAGGAATTTTGGGAAGAAGATGAGACTGGAATAGATGGGAAGAGAGAATAAGGAAGAGAGGAATGGAGAGGGGAGGAAAAGAGAGGGAGAAGTTATCATGATTAGGGATTAAGAGCTTATTTACCAGAATAGAAACTAGTCTCAATGACACAGATTCCACAGTAGGAAGATAGTCTTTATGCATGGGCAACTTGATGTTTTCTACAATGCAGCGAGAGGTAGAGTGATTGTAGAAACATGAGACATGAGAGCAAAGTTGATAAATATGGTGAAAATGTGACTAAAGGCATTAGCAGAGGGAACATATCAGGGAAATGATTCATCTGAGGACCAGTGTATCATAATGACCCTGGAAGAATAACAGAAGCTCAAAACAGTAACACACACACACACACACACACACACACACAAGTTAAACAGAGCCACTATGAGACAGAATAGTGTAGTATAAATATACCAAGAATTAATGGCACAGTAAACACCCATGTGTTTTTTTTAATCATTGGTTTGTGGAAAAAGTAAAATATATTGGATGAGAGAAGAAATATCTTTGTCTGCATAGTGAGGTTTTCTACTGAGCTTGACTTCTGCAATGTGTCCTTCTCAATTTGATTTTAGTCTTAGGATCATATTTTAATGTTTTAATATCTTTTCCTTAATTCAACTCACTTTTAGTATATTCAGTTTTCTTTTCAGTCCATTTTTTTTCTTTTTTGTTTCATCAAGTATGATAATTCCTAGACTTTCACATGAGAACAAGATTCCCTCTGAAGTAACAGAAAGAAAGCATTATTTATGCCAAGTAGTAAGTTGTTTTTCATCTTGAAACCTTGAGAGACTTCTCAGGATTCCAGTTTTCTTTTTTTCTTTATAAGTATAATCTAGGATGGATTGCTAAGTAATGCCCACAATTCCTACTCTGACTTTCTGATTCTCATTAGAATCCCTGTTTTGTGTAATGGGCTAATGTTTGATTTAATGTTCTCTAGCTTTAGTTGAATGTCAGTAGTTTCTGATTTCTGGATCTGGGATGAAGAAAGATATATAGCAACTACCTAGCTCTTGTCTTTAATGATCAGAGCATAGATCTTCTCCTGTCAAAATCCATAAATGAAAATCCTCATTCTGTAGAATTCATTCTACTTACAGGTTTTCCTTTTCCCATTACCATTCCTTGTTGTCCATAGAAACACCTTCCACTGTTACATATTTCTTCTAACAACAGTGAAGAAGACATTATCAGTAAGCTAGATTGGAAGGCACTTCCCTATCAAGTGATATCGCTTTGGCTTTCCCTCTGCAGACACTACTTTGGCGAGGTTTTCGGAAGCATTTTTTATTGAAATTTATTACCAGCATTTCTGCACTCATTATCTATCTGAAAGATTTTATCAAAACTTTGGATTTTTAACACATGTAGGGACTCGTGGCTCCAGCAGAGGATGTGGCAAGAGGATGGCCTTGTTGGACATCAATGAGAGGAGAAACCCTTGGTCCTATGAAGGCAAGTCGCCCCAGTGTAGGAGAATGCCAGGACAGGGAAGCAGGAGTGGGTGGGTTGCTGAGCAGGAGGAGGGAGGGTGGATTAGGGGATTTCCAGATGGGAAACAAGGAAAGGGGGTAACATTTCAAATGTAAATAAAGAAAATATGTAATAAAAAATAGAAAAAAAGAATTTATATTAGTATTTGGACCATAAATTTTATCATACGACCTACCATTAAAAATTTGTGATTTTCTGTATTTGTGTGTTTTAGTGGAAATTCGAGAATTAATAATTGTTTTTATTTTCATCAAAGTCTGAAGTCTTGTAAATCTTTTTATTGAAGAACAAAATAAAAAATCATTGAAAGTAGAAAAAAGATCTTTTTTTTGGCATGGCTTGTACCTGTTGATATTTACTACACTGGAATTTTTTTTTAAAAGACCCCGAGTTATAGCTTCATAGTCAATCATAGGCATAGTGTATGCAAAAGCTCTGGTTTCAATCACCAACACCAAAATAATAAAAAGTAATTGTAATAATCATACTTCTTGTTCATATATTTTTCTTTAAAAAAACTATATTTTCTGAAACAGATGAAAAGCTAGTGCAAATGACATTTTTCCTCATCTTACAAAACACTGAACTGAGCTGCATCATGGAAGATAATTATATTCTATGTTCAGTCTGTTGTTGTATATTAATTACTTAGATTATATGAAGAAAACATATTCTAATGAGTATGTGGTGAACATGGAAAAACACCTGAGGGATCCTTAGACCTCAGAGAAATAGCACATAAAACTGTGTTGCCATAGCAACTATGCAACATAACATGAAGGTCACATGGTTTATCTATCGAATAAATAGTAAAACTGAACTGAGTTCTGGATACCAACCCTTTAGTTTCTTGGACCCATTTACAACCACACGTGGACCAGGCCCACATGTGTTGCTATTTTATAGTTTATGTTTGTGTAGCTACATGTACCTAAAGATTCTGAGAAGTCTGTCTCACGTTTAGATCAATCTCAGTGTCCAGAAAGCAAGAGACGTTTGTTGCTGCATGAGATGTAGTGTTTTTAATCTACAAGAGGAAAAAGGAGAGCATCAAAAAGAGGGGACAGCCTCTTAGTTCATTCACCACACACCTAGTATGTCATAGAGCTTGCTATCTAGCTATTTAATAAAAAACTCTATGCTTTAAAAGAGACTCACTACAGAGGGAAAAGTGCAAAAACTCTCCTCGGTTATGAACGGGAGCTGATGTTAGGGTGGGATTTTAAATCTGACTGACTCAGCTTTATGACAATAGGAATTTTGCTATTAGTAGTAGCTGAACATTTGTTACACCTTTCCTAAATGTAAACTGCAATCTACTGTTGTGCATGAGAGTGTACTAGCAGGTATAATGTAACAGGCCTTTTAGAAAAATAAATGGGGAAAATAGTAATTATAAACACAGTGGAATTGGCTGTTTAATGCTGGGAGCAATTAATGCTCTAGTGAAAGGTAATTAAAGACTAAGAGTGATTAATCAATTAACAATGAAGTGTGAAATCCACATTGTCTCCAGGGCAGTGTACAAAGTTTTTCATTTCTTGAAGAAATAATTTAGAAATCTGAGGATCAAAGAGAGTTACCAGGAAGGCCAAATTCTCCACCTCAGCACATCTGCCAAACAAAGGGTAGAGCCTTATAAGGAATAATGAGGTTGTTAATACTGGTTGCTGAATGTTAATTCCTTACATTCGCAAATTTTGTTAAATCTTTTGAGGTTATGCAAGGGCTCTGCCTATCCCTGTGTTCTTTCTTTCTTTCTTTCTTTCTTTCTTTCTTTCTTTCTTTCTTTCTTTCTTTCTTTCTTTCTTACTTACTTACTTTCTTTCTTTCTTTCTTTAATTTGTTCTTTCTTTTCTTCACTTGAAGTTCATCAAAGATCTCCTTCTTCCACCCATGGTGTTACTACCTACTCCCTTTGCTCCAGGCATCACTAAAGTAAGATGCAGATAATTTAACTAGTAAAGTCTTGAAATTGGTAAAGGATGGAAGAGACTATAATCAGAGCTATCTATAATTTATTGCCTTGCTAGCAATAAATAGTAGAGTATTAAATGGCTGTATACTGAAAGTTCTTGATCAAGGGAGATTGAAAAGCATATAACATGCACGAGAAAGAATGTAAAACCCTGACAGGAACCTTGAGAAATCCAACTGAGAAAACAGTGTCCCAAAGTAAACGAACTTAGAATGCCAACAATGCTATAACAGGCAGTAAAGTAAATGGCAGGAAAAATAGATGAAGGATGTGGTAGTTCTAGAGTTTACACAATGACAAGTCATGGAAATGAAGTAGATAAATAATATACCACAGATGCCTGGACTTCTATTTCCAAAGTAAGTGAGATTGGTACTACCATCACTGAGTAAGGAAGTGGATCTGTTCGGACATTTTAAAGCTGAGGTTAGAATAACTGAGCACAGTGATAGCAATAGGAGTGATCGACTCTCACCTGTCTAAAGTGGCCAGATTGGTTGTAAGATGATATTATTGTAAATGGAAACACAGAGAAGTACTCAAGTGCTTGGCCCCTAGACTGCTTTGGAAATAATACTAGGATATAATAATGGCAGAGCCAAAATAAATGAATATACCACAGTAATGAAAAGTCATAAACCTTTCTCAATTTCCTTACTTCAATCAGGTTTCAACTCATAATCCACTGACTTTAGAAAAAATGAGTTTTCCAGAAGGAATAGTCTCACATATCCATGGAAAAGCCTATCCCATAATGACCTCCTCCCACTTACCCAGTTATCTAAAACACATAAGAAGAGTAATTCTGAGAACTACTGTTGACATTAAGCTTTGGTATTTTATCATTTCAAATACTAAAACAGCTTTGCTGTTGGAGAGAGGACATGTACGCATCAAGTAATAGCTCTCTTAGTGTAGGTCTAGTTCATCTCTTTTGTCCACAGACTCCATGGGCCATGGTCATACAACAATTTCCTCCTAACTGAAGCGCTCCCTCAGAAAGGGGGTAGAACTTATGAAACTGGAAATTTTTTTAAAAAATGCGTGTCTGGGAAAGCTGAAACTTACAAGATTCATGTGAACTCCTACTTACAATTATGGAAGCAGCAAGAAACTGCTGGGAAAGGAAACAAAGCAGTCGAGCTGCCAAGCAGACCCTTGCATCTGTCAGGCTGCCTGTCAGTTATGCAGAGAGCTCCAGGGGCGTGCTTTTCATGCATCCAACCATGTTGGGTGGGGTTTTCAGTGATGTAGCTGGCTTTGCATCTCTTGCTAGCAACCCCAATAGATCATTGGCTCACCAAGTTGGATTTCACCTAATCGTTCCTTTGGTCTGTTGTAGGTGACCTATCTGGGGAGAGTAGACTTGTGTCACAACTCTAGGAAAAGTCCCACAACAGTAATTTTTGCTAGCAAAGGATAATTGACTGGAAACAACCATACCCTAACATTTTGTTGCTTAGCTACAGGATAAGAGTTATCATAGTGGCAAAAATCAAGTGGGAGTTATGAAGCCTAAGGCAAAATAGCAAGTTGAAAACATTACATTTGTGGTATTGTCAGAGATTAGTCTCATCCTCAAGGATCACAGAAGAGCTAATCTTCAGCACATCTCCATTACATCTATCAGTCTGGGTGGCTGTCAGCTTATTCCAGTGACAAGCCAGTAATTTGAGTTGACTTCCCTGGACAGGTGATGTGCATAGCCCACAACACACTCCTAATGCCCATTTTAACAGACAACCCACACATTGCAGAGAAATAAGAAAAAACAAGCCTTAAACAAGGATTTTAATTAATTAAGCGAATATAGATACAGAGAACAAAACATTTAAAAATAACACCAAATATTAGAAATAATGAAATAATTATGGTCACAGGTCAGATTCAGAACAGCGAGGGCTTGGGTCACACTATCATGTAACTTACCCATATCTTCTGTGAGTTTCCTGATAAAAGCAAAGAAGAGAGTTGGGGTATATACAGTATGTTTCTGATTGAATAGCAAGAAAGGTAGTAATGAAAACAAAATCTGCTATCATTTTCCTGGAAGCATATGGAATATTTTGCACTAAACTATGTTGAGTCTAATGATAAACTTGGTCTATGTGATTGTGGAGTGAGTATTTCCATTTTATTGGTAAAATATCAGAAATTATCTTGACATGTATTGTCCCATACAATTAAGAAATGTGTCTCTTAGAGCTTGCCTTAACCTGTTAAAATGGGAGAAAGTTGACATCTCCAAGTGTGGTCCATAATTACCTTACTTTCTAACAGGAAGGGGATGGTAGAAGCAAAGATTGTTCCTCTCTGGTCCCAAAAACCCTTAGCAGTGGAGAAAGTAGTATAGGTACAGAATATGTGTCCATTGTAATGACAAACATATGATATGTACTTTCTGATTACATGTGGACCTCATCTAACATAGGTGTCTCACTAGAATCTTTGGACCATCTAGAATCTTCCTACTAGAAGTTATGCATAGGGCAACAGGATTACTTGCTTATTTATTTTCACCTACCAACATAAAAAGACCTAAATTTTTTTCCTTTTATTAAAAAAAAACAATTTTTCTCACATAATTTGCCCTGACTATGGTTTTTACCCTCTACTCCTCCTAGTTCCTCCATACCTTCCTTCCCCTCTGGATCTGCTCCCTTTCTGTCTCTCATTTGAAAACAAATGGGGTTCTAAGGGCTAACAAAAATATGTAAGAATATAAGACAAAAACTAAAACAGCTGAGTTGGACAAGACAAACAAATAGAATAAAAGAGTCCAAGAAAAGACACAACAATAAGAGACACACTTGTTTTCACACTCAGGAATCCCATACAAGCACTAACCTGGAAGCCATGGTACATATGTAGATCTCTGCTGGCTCTCTGCATACTGCCTCAGTCTCTGTGAGTTTATATGAGCTTTGTCCACGTTGATTTAAAAGACCTTATTTTCTTGGTGTCTTCCTTCCTCTCTGGCCCCCACACTCTTTCTCCCTCCTATTCTGTGGGCTCCCTGAACCCTGAGGGAAGGGATTTGATACAGCCATCCCATTTAAGTCTTAGTGTTCTAAAATCTCTCATCCTCTACATAATGTCTGGCTTTGGGTCTCTGTATTTGCTCCTATCTGCTGCAGGAGGAAGTTTCTCTAATGATGGATGAGAAAGGCACTTATCTATGAGTATAACAGGATGTCATTAGGAGTCATTTTATTGTTACGGTCATTTATTTACTTCCTTATTTATTTTCTTATTCTAGAACATTAGCATCTGGTTTTATCCTAGGTCCCTAAGCTATCTAGTCTCTTGTTCTTGTTGCTCAGGCAGTATTGGGTATGGATTCCATCTCTTAAAGTGAGCCTTAAGTCAAATCAGATATTTATTGCTTCCTCTTACATGCTTTGTGCCACCATTGCCCTAGATACCTGGTAGGCATCACACCATTGTAGACCAAATGGTTTGTGGCTGAGTTGGTGTTTGTGTTCTTCTTTCGGTAGTACAGAGAATACTTTCCTGTACCAAAGGCTCAATGTGGGTACCATCTTGATTTCTCCATGTACACTATGTTTTGTAGATGTTGTCTCCAGCAATGGGGCATTGTTATCAATTTTCAGAGAACAATCTGTAGTCTTAACAACAGCCTCAGTGGTTCCTATGGGATACCTTTGGCTGACAATTCAATTAGCAGTAACCCAATCCCAGTATTGGAAACTTCATGTGAGGACAAGAGATGGTTAGTTGGGAGTCTCCCTCATTATTTGACAATTTCATTTAGATAGCCTTCTTATCTTTATATATTTTAAGAACATTCTACTGTATTGGGTTTCCATGCTACTCTCTCCAATGGCCCTTAAGCTTAGCTGGCTTTCCCTGTATTTTTTCCTCTTGTCTCTCTCTCTCTCCTTTCCCTCTTCCCACTTGATTCTCCTGTTGTAACCCCCATTCACCCATATCTGTCTCTTCTATTTCCCTGTTCTAATGAGCTCTATCTGTATTCCCTAGTTCCTGGGCTTCCACAGAGTGTATTAAAAGCCTAGTCAAGCCTAGGGGCATGAGAGGACTTATTTTGCCTTAGAGTTTATAAGCACTTCACAGAGAGAAGCTAGGACAGGAACTCAAGGCATGAACCTGGAAGGAGAAAAGGAGCAGAAGCCATGGAGTGAGTGTATGGAGGACCACTTCTTACTGACTTATTCCATAAGAGCCTAGTCTTAAACATGAAAAGGAAAGGAATTTTATTTCTTTTCCCATTGTCTCCATTCTAAAGACTATTCTCTTCTGCACATACACACAGAGAGCATACACTTAAGTATTCCTTGAACCAACTTCCATACATATATAACATATATTATCATATTCATTCACACCTACTTAGGTACTTCATGCTATATGAAAGAAGACAGTCCAGTATCTGAGAAATTTGACTCAATTAAAATATTAAGGAAAGACCTTTCATAAAACTACAACAACACAAAATGTCAAGGTAATAAAGACCATCTTTATTTAGGATATTTTTTCAACATAATCATAAACATAAATTAAACGAAACCCTTCATAGCAGTTGTATTCTTCCTAAAAGGGACCATATCAAAATTTGTCTTTAATTCCTCTATTCATTGGAATTTAATCCAAAAAGTTTAGCAGTTCTGACTAATGTAGAAGTATAAATGTACTGTCAGTTTTAGTTCAGGCAAAAATTTTGACTTTGAAAGGAAACCTATGGAAAACTGAGTGCACTGGTTTGGGGTTATAAACTGGCAGCCTTTAAGACAGCCAGGAAGAAATGCTATATATGAAACAGTTCATGGCACAGATCAGCTGGAACCTCAAATGAAAACTGGGATTCACTTAGCTGTCTAATGATTCTAAACATCAGTGGAATGGTTACCTACACAGAAAAATGAGACTCTTTAGGACCTGCATATGCACTAGTTCAGGATTTGTAGCAGCGGGAAAAATTTACAAGATGGACTTCTGGTCTACCTTACACAGTGTTGTCCTCTAAGTTAGATGTCTGCAGCCATACATGTTCTCTCAAAATTTTATGATGATTGCTTTCCTTGAACTTTACAAACCTTGAATGTCTGGCATTCAATTCTAATCAGGAACCATATAAGGAAGGAGATTCTCAGAAATCCATTTTTGCTCAGATGATATTGATTAAAAGATGATGGTTCACTCATCAGAATCTTATTAACCTTATTTATACCTTTTCAGTATTATTTTCTGGGTAAATATTTTGGAACATGACACAGTCCTTACACAACTGAAAGTACACTAACTCTCTAAAGGTGTCACTGATTTAAATATGAATCTTGAAATTAATCAAGATCAGCCTACTTTATATTAGATAGCAAAAAAAAATGGAAAAGGGACAGAAATTTACCATCACACACATATACATAACAATTAAGGAAGAGCTATAGCTTATATTAATTTTATTTCCTGTCCCTTTTTATTGATTCTTTTTGCTGTCAGCAGGTACCCAGTCTTACTATTGATGTCATCTTTGATGAACTAACTCAGGCTTTATTCCAGGTCTGTCTGATCCATGAGAAATCCCAACTTTACTAGTTAATATACCTTCCTATTATCTTTACTACAGGATAAGGAAAACTAAATAGTATAACTCTGGGTGATCTACATTTCAGAAATAACCATTCGTAGGCCCAATATGTCGTGAAAACTCATTCTTCCCCTTGATTTTTAGCACCTTTTCAGGAATCCAAATATGTCTTTTAGCTTACAAGCTTCATGGTTTCTGGAGAGTAACCTCAACTTCTAATTTAATTGAACCACTGCCAGGTCCCCCAGTGGAACCATTATTCTTTTAGAAAACAAGAACCTTCTTAAATCAATAGAGTCTAGAGTTTAAAAACATAGACATAAAAATGCTGCTATGGATTCATGGAGGGTCCTAGGTAGAGAGCCAACAGCCATTTCTTGATCTTGTTATGTGAGAAATACTGCTATAATAAGGTTACTGATTTACAGTATGAAAAATGTTCAGAGGATATGATCTTAGCTCTTCCTAAAAAACATTGCCTCTTCCCTGAAGATACAACTAAATCCTCAAAGGTCTTCTTATTATCCATCTTTCATTAGCTGTTAAATAAGTTTCTTGGTCAGAAACAAATGTATGTAAAATGTCCATCATGAAGAGGCATGTGCAGTTGGTGGTATCAATATATGTACAGGGAAGACAAAGTATGCATCAAACCAGTATTTATTCCAGCAAGTACCAAGTGCTGCACCTTTCATAATGAAAAATATTTCCACCGCAACCAGCCAGGTGAGAGCTGGATGATCTTCCTGGGGAATGATGTTGCCAGGAAACTCTTATAGATCTTTTGGTAAACTAGACTCAAATATTCTCCTTTGCAAACATGAGTATAGAGAATTTTCCAAAGGCCATGATAAAGATACAAAAGGGGAACCATGACTTGAAACATGGGCCACATGAATTTTGATAACTTAGAGAACTTCAAGATTGTTTGACCTTCATAATATCCTAAAATTGAAACTTAACTAATAACCCGCACTCAATGGGTGAATGATTCTGGGCATTTCCAGCCTCAGTGTTTAGTGGTCAAAATATTCCGATTTTGTGGTGGGTGCCTCATATGGCACCCAAACCTGATGACTCAGGTCCTGAGATTTCATCTTTACTATAAGCATCAGTAGATCACGAACTGTTCATTAAAAGGATAACTGGTACCTTTAGAGGAAGATAAAATGCACTTACAAATGCAATTGTCTACACAAGTATTTAATTTCAAGAACATGATAGTGGATCTTAACTTGCCTTATTTCCCATAGATGTTTTAAACACCATTAGATATCTGGTTCTATGGCCCAAGGGGTTCAGTGCTTTTTTTAAATCACCCTTGACCTTTTAAACAGATATAATTTATTCTAGGACTTGTTCAGTTAGCCTTCAATTCTTTAAAAATTGACAAATAAATAAATCACTTTCCGAAGAAGTACATGGCATCTACAAATTCAAAGGAAAAAATTTAGACTGTGTCTTCCTTTCTAGTAATAAAGTTATATAAAGGGTAACATTTTTCACTACATCAGAAAGAATAAGCTCTCTAATCTCAGATACATATAGGAGTGGAAGGCCCTAAGTTTTCTTGATTCTGTTTCCTCTACTGGGTATGTTTATGATAATAGGTATTTCTACTTCTTAAGTTCAGTCAGCACCATATCCACAAGGCAATAGCTTAGCACGGTGTTCTTGGGACTGGCAAAGCAGTTAAGACACCCATCAAATACATAAATAATAGGTCAGAGATTCATCATAGTCCTGAGGTAGAGTGCTAAAGATGTATCACATCTTTCAAGTGATCAGGTTGCATCCATGATCTTTGCTAAAAGGCACTGAAGAGAATGTCTTTGCCACAAAAAAACAGCTAAATACCTTATGGTGCTTTTTCTAGAATTCAACAGAATTGGAGCTACTACTTCAATAGATATGATGTAACCAACAACATAACTGTTTTCTGCACTTGACAACTACATGATAAACTGAACGGGAGTAAAACAAGGATCTCTCTGTCTGTATATTCCAAGCCTTTGAAATTGCCAATGATTCTTATAAAACCTTCCAGAAAGTTGTATTTCCTTTAGTGTACTATCTAAGGAAGAAGAATCATTTTTAGTTGTTCCACTTGGTACTGTCTGAGCTAGGAAATCAGTGATGGAAATTGACCTATTGTTGAGTAGGATATTTGATCTATACATTTATAACTGGAGAATGAATACAGTATGGGATTTGGACTCTAATGATCCCACTGTGAAGTAATTACAAACCAAACCACTTACCTGACCCCCGAAGTCTTTCCTCTGACCAGTGGACTACAGTGAATTTTTGCTAATTCAGAGCCAATGACTGACAGTTCCCAGAAGTTTGGGCTACATCTTCCTCTTCTATGCATATTCATCCTAGCCTCTATCCTTTGGGTAAAAACTGGAAAAGAATATCCACAGTGAAGTGTTGGCTTTGAGCAGGACTCATCCACAGGTATTCCTCAACTTCTACTTCATTTATGGTCTCTAAGTGAATCTTGGAAAGGTTCCAAGAATCCAGTAGTCCCAACCATGAAATTATTATAGGAAACAAAGCTTCTTCTTTTGTCCTCCTCTCCTTTCCTTTCTTCTCTCTTTTCTTTTCTTACCCTTTCTTCCCTTCCCCTCTTCCTTATTCTGGAAAGAACATTGATAATCTAGGTAACCAAATTAAAAAGTGGCTCCCTTTACTGTAAGTCACATGTATGTCTGATCTAAGAGATGGGTGACTTCAGAAAATCAATCAGTATCAATCAGAAGATGTGAAATTCTTCCTGATCCCCAAGCCTGCTGATGAACCAGAAGATGGCCAAAAACCTACATGATCTGAGGCAGCATTGAGCCCTACAGACATTTAGGGTTCAGTGGCCACTTGCTTCCCAAACCCCATGTGTATTTCCTTTGGATCAAATACTAAATTAAATTCTCATAGGGAAGAGACTTAGAAACAAACAGTTGTGCCTTACGTGAGTTGACAATGTAAGCAAAAATTCATGTCTGTAGAAGTATACATTGATACACATGTATAGTAATATTGTTTCAAAATTCATTTTTACTATTGTGTATTGACTTTAATTCACTCGGACTTTCAAGTTTGGGTTACCACTTTCTTGGTGTCACATTGAGTGAATTCTGATAATTCACATGTGATAAATGAATATGATAAATGTGATAAATGAAATGATTAATGTGATAAATGAATTTTTTCATTTTTCTGCTTGATTTTTGGGTAGGGAAACTATATAGTTTCAGTTAAAATAATATAGAATTAACTATTTTCTTTGCCAACAAATGGTTTTTATATTAATACATACTCTCAATATTTTTAAGTGTTCTCACCAATCTATCACAATCATTTTTGCATGTGAATTTCAAAAACACATTTATATATATTTATATATATGTATATATACATATGTATATATATGATGCATATTTCAACAAGCATAGCTGATAAATTATCTTACTTACACAGTTCAAACCAAAATTTACCTTGGATTTAACATTTTCAGACAAAGTGTCAGAAGATATGAGTTTTCTGAAGCTGATATTAGGCTTAGTTAATCTCTGCAGGAGACTACTGTTTGGGAAGAGTTCTTTGTCTAAATCATCTAGTGACAGTAGCTTAGCTTATATTGGAAGCAAAAGCTCTAAAGGAAAAAAACAAAGGAATTATAGAAAAGATAAGACCCAAGTTCCCCACCACAGTAAACAGGATGTCATGTTGCCAACATTTTTTCCTGACTTGCAATTCTCTCAGCCATTATGACTTGAAATGCCTTTTAAGTATTTAACTTCCCATTTAGTGAATAATTTTCATTCGCCCCTAATAGATGGCAGCAAGAAGGAATGTAAATTCAGATCTAAATCATTCACATATCCTCACCAACTCCTGAGAAGATTGTCAAGAAAAGGAGGGAAAGAAGGAGATCAGGAGGAAATGGGACCGTGGCTGTCAGTCCTTGCCTTATTGGACATAGGCTCTTCCCACTGGAGAAACAAAACTTTGGTTTCAGGTTCTTTGTCTCTTTGACAAAATAAATAACACACTGCAAAGGAAGCCCAGAAACAGTTTTATTAAACTTTGAGATAAAAACAGTAGGGTAGGTAGCCTCATGGAAAAAATACCACACTGTTGAAGTTAGGTACATACATCGAAGAAAGAAAGCTAGGTGTATGCATTACAGTAAGAAAGTGCAGAATAGCAGGAGAAGGAAGTATGTTTAAGCCTTTGGCCTGGATTTGAAGAAATAAAGAAAGAGACAGGAAAGGTATGCTTAAAGCCAAGCCACTGATCAGAGTTTAGGAGACACCAGAATTCAGATAGATAGATAGATAGATAGATAGATAGATAGATAGATAGATAGATGATAGATAGATGATAGATAGATGATAGATAGATTGATAGATAGATGATAGATAGATAGATGATAGATAGATAGATGATAGATAGATAAATAGATAGATAGATAGATGATTGATAGATAGATGATAGATAGATAGATAGATGATAGATAGATAGATAGGTGATAGATAGATGATAGATAGATAGATAGATAGATGATAGATAGATGATAGATAGATAGATAGATAGATAGACAGATAGATAGATGATAGAAAGATAGATAGATAATTGATAGATAGATAGATGATAGATAGATAGATAGATAGATAGATAGATAGATAGATAGATAGGTTATAGATAGATGATAGATAGATAGATAGATAGGTTATAGATAGATGATAGATAGATAGATAGATAGATAGATAGATAGATAGATAGATAGGTGATAGGTGATAGATAGATAGATAGATAGATAGATAGATAGATAGATGATAGATAGATAGATAGATAGATAGATAGATAGATAGATGGATCATAGGTGCAGCGGAGAGACATACAGAAACAAAAATAGGGATGGCTTGTTAAGAAAGGAAAGATACCTCCAAAATTAGGAGCAGACTAGTGAGCTACAGACAATCCCCCCAACAGGTGTCAGGCCAGGGTCCACATAGGCCTTTAGGACTCACTTCTCATATTTATAGGTCCTGGGCTATTCTCCCACATCCTCAGTTAACTGAATCTGCATGAGCAGGTACCTCCTGGCTTCTTCTGCACACTGGTTTGAACATGTTCTGTTTGCTGTAGGAAGCCTACATGGGGGCACTTTCCAGTCTTCCAACAGGCTTTTATCACAAAGTTTCTGCTTCTGTATCTCATCTCTGGTCATATTCACAGAACATTTGCATGCAGCAAACATTCACTAAAGTTTTGGTCAGTTAAAACCATGGGGATGATTTGCTAACATTGAAAGGCCCACTTAGGTTTTACATTCTTACACAGCTTTGGCTTTGAATTTCTAAGATGGCAATAAGGAAACAGCACAAATGTTCATCTTGATCTCGTTTCCAAGGAGGAAGTCAAACTTATTTGTGGCTTATTGGTACAGTAGTTGTCAAGCACATGTGAGGTCATGGGTATGCCTCCTGAAGCAAAACCAAACTCACAAGGAACTGTAGAGGCTCTGAAGTGACTGGCTCTCTTCCTCATTCTAGATCCCAGTCACTTAGGGAATATGATCTGGACACAGTCAGACATCAAGAACAAGTCACTAATCGTTAACAATTGAAGTTTTTCAAGTAACTAAGGACAAATTATTCTTCACTTCAAGACTTTATAAGTACAGATAAATGCTAAACAATGTGTGCTTATATCTATCTGTAGTTTAACTAAGTTCTTAAGTGAAAATACTTTCAAAATATGTCTTTCATTCTTTCACATAAATAAATAAAAATCATGATTGAGCACAGTCAAGAAATCTTTTCTTTGCATTTTCTGATTTGTTTTGTAGTTTTAAATGAAAATGTAATTACATTATTTCCCTTAATTTCCATTCCTTCCACAACGTACTCATGCAGCCTCCGTTCCTCTAACTCCAGGCCTCCTCTTTAAATATATTGACAGTGTGTATGCATATACTTGCATAAATACAGACACAACATGTGGAGACAACTCAGCTGTGCATGTACATGTACTATGATACAGCCCAGTTGGACCATTCCTTCACATCTGTTCAAAGGATTGTACATCCTATTCCACAGATAATGCTTAGCCATTTAGCTACTTTTAGTGGAATTAAAAAAAGGTAGCTGGAAACTAGAATTAATGGCATTTCCTTTCTTATCTCTTTTATTCCATCTATAACAGTAAATTTGTATTTTTCCAACAATAATTTTAAAGTTGTATCTGAAAACATCATTAGATTTGGGTTTTTATGTATGACTTTGCATATTTACATAGCCATATCAGCTATAATAGAAAATAATTTATTCAAACAGTGAACCAATTCACTGGAAAAATTTAGTTATATCAATAGCCTGACTTAATTGACTATTTTTATTGTGTAGTGTATTAAGATTGATTAAATTATGCAGAAAAGAAATTTTGAAAAATGAACCAATGTGTAATAATAAGCATTGTGTTGAAAGGATTCTTCCAACTAACAAATATCCTCTTACTTTGCAAAGAAAGAGAAAGTGCATGTGTGAGAGAGAGGGGGGGGGAGAGAGAGAGAGAGAGAGAGAGAGAGAGAGAGAGAGAGAGAGAGAGAGAGAGAAAGAGATCCTTTGGTGAACATCTATTTCAGTGACTAAATGAATATCTGGTAACACGAATCTATGAAAAGAATATAAACTCAATATCTGAGTTCATAGAGCACAAACCTAGTGCGCAAGAGGTCTTGGGTTTGATCCCAGTATCACACTCCTTGCATATGGTGGTACCTAGCACTAAAGAGGCAAGAAATGCTTATGTTATCATACAGCAAAGATCAATGATGCCCCAAACACACACACACAAGAAAATCTATGTCTGTTCACTTACATAATTTCAGCCACTCCTGAGAAGATGGCAAGAAAGAGAAAGGAAAGAGGAGAGATCTGCAAAAGCATGGCCACTAAAGGTGAAGGCAGGAGAACCAGAAGTCCAAAATCCTTTTCCTGTGTACAGTGAGGATGAGGCCAGTCATGTTACCTGGGGCAGTGTTTCAAGAAAAGAAACAAGAGAAAGAGATGCAAAAGGCATCTTTCCTGTTGTGAGAACCCGTGAGGAGCAACTCTAGTCTTGTCCAGTGGTGCTTGCGCAGCTATCCTGCCTTAACCTAAGAGAAAGTAAGAAGGGAGCTAGCAGGTTAGTGGGAGCTGGGTAACATCTCAGGGAAATTTGAAGAAAAATATCGAATGTATGAGCCATAGCATCCTGTGCCTCTTCATTACTTCCTTTGAGAATGTCTTCTCTCTAACTTCTTTCTAGGGTAACAAATGTTCACAGAAACTGCAAGCCATTTAAAGAAATGATTACTTTGCCCACATGAGATCTCAAAATAACAACCCACTGGTCTCTGCTCAGCATCGCTGCCACCTCATGGATTGATGAACTGTGTGCCAACCAAATGCCTCGTTATGTTCCTCTGTCCTATGTGGGTTGCCAAATGCACCCAGTTTAATGAATGTGAATCAGTCCTTATTTTTTATAATTTAGAATCATTGGTTTGTAAGTAAGTCATTAGCTTGGATAAAATTAATAGATCCTGCCAGCTGAAAAGCTGTGTAGCAATGGGACAAATGGCCAAGTGCACTCCCAAAAAGGAGGTGGGAAGGAAGAGGGCCATGCTGGTGAAAAAGAAAGAAAAAAAAATACTCCCTTCATTCTTTAAGGTTAGAAAAAAACTTTTCTCTTTAATTTATTTTACCAGGAAGCTCTGTATGATGGCGCTGTGGATTCACAGAGCCACAATCTTCCATGGAATTCAGAAACATTCTGTCTATTTCATAGTATTTTTTTTTCAAAAAACCAATCTATATTTTCTCATAGAAGAATGTTCAGTCTTTCTGGACATGACAGAACTATCAAATTCTGTAGTTTATCAACCTCAAGAGAAGCAAGCAAGAGTCTCATATTTTGTAACTTCCTCTGCTAAGAGGATGGCTTCTGCTTACTCCAGTTCTGAACAGAACCTGAGCTTCAGGGATATGTTTTCTCCATGAGGGAGTGTGTGCTGAGATGTGCACTGATTCAGTCTTTCATTCCCCACCCCTACCCCCAGGCCCACCACACTCCCATAAATGTAAGCTTTGTGATATCAATTATGTTATTTGAATCATTGTTATGTCTTCCCCAGTGATAAGGTATCGTACATAGTGGGACAGCAATATATGTATATTAAATAACTTATCAGAACACAAAGTTATTCAAACTGCCGAAAAATAAATTTATTGAATCCAAAAATCTGAGAACTAATGTTTCTCCTCAGTGGTTTCTAGCATATCCCAACTAAATATAGAATTTGTAAATGAAAAGGAAAATAATTGATTCCATAATTTTAATTGAAGTATTAATTAAAATAGATTTCAAAGATCATACTTATTTTAAGATAAAATGCAATGAACTCTATCCCACTATATTATTTAGCTTTTCATTTATTTATTTATTTATTTAATTTATTTAAAAAAATTTTACCGGCTAGTGTCATTACGGGTTCAATTTACTCAACCAATCAGCATTAGCAACCCTTTAATGTATATATGGATGTAATAATATAGTATGATACAGTAATATATATATGGATGACATGAAAATCCACAAAAAGAAAAAGTTGTGCTCCTTAGGTCCAAAGATTCATTACAACTTCGAATACTAGCAACACCTGTTTACTATGAGAAGTATTCACATAAGGTGCTACCCAAACTAAGAAGGCTCATACTAACAGGTATGTAGAATCTAGATGATGTGTTCTTGATAAGATCATCCTTTACCTTCATAGTGAATGGTACACATATTTTGGCAAGAAAATGAGAACAACACTCTAGGGCAGTGAGGACTCTGTTGAAAGCAGAGTGGTCTGAAATGTCACAACAGAATTTGAAAATTAAAAGCAGTTTACTGGGTCCACAAATCCTTCTTCTTCTTGCTCTGATAGACACAGCCATTACGTGTCTTAAAGAAATTATTCTATCTGGCCCATGACAGGAACTCTTTAAATTCATAGATCAACCCCTGCTAGTTGATTTCAGTGTCATTTTAATAAAATGTAGATCAAAAAGATGAAGATGTGATTTTCATGCCTTTTTGCATTATTTTTAATATTATATTGAGCTGTACATTTTATCTTTTTTGCAGAAACATGACACTTGCACGTCTTTTGGGGTATGTGTCATGGCATTTCAATGAAGTAAATGAAATGCACAATATCCAAATTTAAAAGCATTTTCATCTCTTCAAAAGGTAATCATTTTTATTTTGGGGAAATTTTTCTTCTTTCTTCTTGGTGGTGTTTGCTTTGTTGAGGTAAGATCTCCCTATGTGTTTGTGACTGGCCTTGAACTATCTTGTTCTGTAGTTCCATCTGGCCTCAAAATCACAGATACCCACTTGCCTCTGTCTCCTGAGTGCTGGGATTAAAGGTGTGTGTCACCAAACCTGAATGTGTTAGAAAAATTTCCTTTGCTTATTTAAATGTTTATCATAGGTTATTTTAAGCAAATCATCCCACAGAAATCTAAAACTAACTCACTCTTATTTTTATCTGTGTCTTCCACCATTCCATTCTGGTGTTTGCTTTTTTGTTTTGGATTGTTTTTTAGGATCAACATTTTAGCTCCTGTAAATGAGAAAAGAGAACATGTGCTACTTGTCTTTCTGTCTCTGCCTTATTTCTTCCAACATTGTGATCTCTAGCTCCACTCACATCACTGTGAATGACAACACTTCATTGTTTTAATAACTGAATAATATTCTGTTATATATACATGCAACATTATTTTTATATATTTATCTTCCAAAGGGCCTTCGTGTTGGTTCCATAATTTAGCTACTGTGTATGCAGTGTACTTGATCATTCTGTCAATATTTGTTGAAATGGCCCTTGTCAAGTACTTATTTTTCCCATATAAATCCACTTGACTTAATTGTATTCCAAAGCAATGATTTGCTCCGCACTTCAGGCTTGGTTTCATGGATAGAATATTTCTTTGCACAGGAATTCCTCTATATTAATTGTCTGAAATTGTTTGTCTATTCCTCCTAACAGATCTCAGTCAGCACCTCATTTGACTACTAAGATCAAGTTAAATGTCCATGGAAAGTCTGTTGTTGTTAGTTGTTTTTGAATTATAAAGTCCTATGTGAGTATTCTAAATGGAGCAAAGTCGAGCAGGAAAGATATGGATGCATGCAGAAAATGTTGAATCAGATAGTACAAAGATGAGGTATGAAAAAGAGAGAGGAAGGCCACTGAGCTGAGAATAGCTGGGGAAGGAAGCCATTGTGACAGTCATTACAGCCTGCTCCCTGGGAAAAGGGGAGTTACGGGATGTCAAGAGGTGTGCACTCCCTGATACGTGGATATTAGCCAAAAAAAAAAAAATTGCTCAGCGTACCCACAATAAAACTCACAGACCATATGATACCCAAGAAGAAGGAAGACCAAAGTGTGGATGCTTCAGTCCTACTCAGAATGGAGAAGAAAATAATCACAGAAGGTAGAGGTAAGGGGGGGATCTGGGAGGGAGAGAGGATAAGGAAGGGAAAAGGGGGAAAGGATCAGATGTAGGAGGACATGGAGAGGAAGTACAGAGGGTCAGGAATTTGAACAGTGTTAACAGTGGGGGATGGGGAGCTGGGGGTAACTACTAGAAAGTCCCAGATGCATGGGACCCAAGAGGTTCCCAGGAACAAACAGGGATAACATGAGCTGAAATATCCAACAAAGGGGAGATAGAAATTGTAGAGACCATATCTGGTGGAGGGATGGAGCCACCCACACATCTCAAAAGTATTAATGCAGAATCACTTCTATCAAAAGGAAACACAGGGACAAAGAGTGGAACAGAGACTGAAGGAAAGGCCACCCAGTAACTGCCCTACCTGGGGATCCATCCTTTCTGCAGACACCAAACCCAGACACTATTGTTGATGCCAAGAAGCAATTGCTGATTGGAGCCTGGTATAACTGTTCCCTGAGAGGCTCTGCCAGAGTCTGACCAATACAGACCTGGATGCTTGCAGCCAACCATTGGACTGAGCACAGGGACTCCAATGGAGGAGTTAAGGGAAGGTCAGAGAGAGATAAAGGGGTTTGCAACCCCATAGGAAGAACAACAATATCGACCAACCAGAATCCTGAAAACTCCCAGGGACTAAACCACCAACCATGGAAGGACCCATGGCTCCAGCTGCATATGTAGCAGAGGATTGCTTGATCTGGCATCAACGGAGGGGAGGCCCTTGAGCTTGTGGAGATTCCATGACCCAGTATAGAGGAAGGCTAGGGCTGTGAGGAGGGAGTGGGTGGATGGGTGGCAGAGCACCCTCATAAAAGCAGAGGGGGGGGAGAAAATAGGGGGTTTGTGGAAGGAAATTAAGAAGGATATATATAAAATGTCACAGGTAATCAAGAAGCTCCACAGACCTAAATCCTAGAGGTTAAAGAAAAAGAGAGTTAATGTTGGGAACAGTGGTCTGCATAATTCTTCTTTCAAAATAAAAATGTTGAAAGAAAAATACTACCAGAAAAGCATGAAACACAACTCTATTAAATGATTTGCGTTCAGGAATCCCTTTCCCTTGACTATAATGCTGCAATATAATACCTGCCTTTAGATACCACTTGTCTAAGGAATTTTAATTTCTCCACTAACTTCAACTTAATAATTTTTGTTACAAATAGTTACAGGCAGGATTAAAACTTTTGTATATCTGCCTATTGCTTTTATGTCTTTTAGCATTTGCAAAATTTCTAAGGACATAGAATTGAATTTGTTTTAGCATGCACTCATACCTCAGGATATGTGTGTATACAGACTCCCAAATGTCTCCCAATTTGTTTTAGTTTTGTTTCAGAACAGGAAGGAAGTTAGAAGGAAAACTCCCCACATTCCAGGCACTTGGATAGGTATTTTTGTGCTAAGGACATTTGCTGAGACATCTGGAAAATCTTTTGTTTAATTAAGCACATTTTTCTCACAATGAGTAACACAGCAGAGACAGGGTTTTAAAACAAAACAAAGAAAAACCTATAAAAAAATAAATGGTGCAACATCATAGCTGGTCTTCTATACACCCACCTAGGCAATAAAGGAAAACAAACAAACAAGGCACCTAATTAGTATTGGCCTTGTTGCTGTTCTAAGAAGCCAAAAATGAGACACCCACAAAATAAAGGATTTCTTACTCAGTGTGTCTCCTTCACTTTTGCTTTTGAACAAGAAGTAAATAAGATGCAAAAATTAAAAATAATTCAATCAATGTCGGCATAAGCTGGGGTGTGGAGGAGGCTTCTCCGCTTCTCCTAAGGCCCCAACACACCCACAGAATTTTAAAACAATGAAATCAGAGAATTCTTCTAAAAAAATTCCCAAGTAATTATTTTATACCTTTTCTTTCTTGAGTGATTTGACAATATGGAGAAAATTTTTCAGGTACATGAAATAAAGAACAAAAATTATGTCTAATCATGACCCAACACTATATGGTGAGCATGCTATGTCAGAAACACAGACAAATAAATATATCTTTGTTTTTTTAAATGTCAGAATTTGTTGAACAACAGAAAATTCACCAAGTAGGCTGGTTTCACTGCTAGCAGTTTACCACTTTTCTCGAGAGCCCTGCCTTAAGACAATATCAGTTTGTTTTATGTCATCATGATTACTAATATTAATTCTCAGATTACACAGTAAATGATAAATTTATCTCCCTCTCCCTCTCCCTCTCCCTCCCTCCCTCTCTCCCCCTCTCTCTGTGTGTGTATATGTATGAAAGAGAGAGAGAGAGAAAGGAGAGAGAGAGAGAGCAAGAGAACACAAGCATATGTAGGTCACTAAATGATTTCAAAGGGTTAAGAGGCTACTTCAGAGTTCAGAAGGGGTTTTAGAAGTCCTGAGAATAGAAGATATGTGTGTCTCCATTCTCCTCAGGTAATTTGCCATTGGCTCTCAGGACACAGGGAGCAGAAGCAGGGAGCAAGTTTCAGATGGTCCTTCTATGTTACAAGGACTTCCAGGGACAGCTTCAGTGAAACAGCTCTTCTTTGTTGTTTCAGGGGTAGGGTACGTAAGGGCTCTCGGGGGTACTGGAAGAAAGGCTAAATAGGTAACACAGTACCTAATTATCATACATTGGTCTCGTGTGCCCTGTCATGTAGCACTTACCTACAGCTCTGCACAGTGTCCTCTTCCAAACAAGGTCAGACATCTTATGGTCAGAGACACTCTCCCAACCAAGGCTGGGTAAAGGAAGGGAAACCCTGCTGAGTAAGTGAGCCCTCAATTTTGCAATGAGCTCAAAGAGCTTTCCAGAAATGGTGGACTGTGAACTTATTAGCAGGCTTCTCCAACAAAGGTAAATGCAGAGTCTGTGGGCTTGAGGCACCCAAGCTACCAGTGCCATAATAAATGCAGAGGTGAATAGCCGTCCAGTTGGTTGGCAGCGACAAAGCTGAGCTTTAGAGTTGAATATCCTTGTAGAGATAGAAACTGAAGAACCTAGTCCCGATGAAAAAAGAAAAGATGGACGAATAACCAGTCCAGATGGGTAAACAGGAAGATAATAATTCTAGTGTGCTACATCAGTGCCTCGGACCGTGCTGAGCTAAGTGCCAGGCACTTAGACTTACACTAGTCTATCAGACGACAGAGACTATCAACAGTGCCGTGTTATATACTCACTGATTTATGGGATCCAGCTAAGGGACTTACATCCAAATAAAGAACTTGCAGAAAACTATTGGATGATCTTTAACATTTCTCTTAATCTCAAATATTTTATCAAGTGGTTCTCAGTAACTAGGCTAGGTGTCATTCTGGCTATGCAGGAGGCTGAGAAAAGATTGAAAGTTCAAGCCCAGCATAAACTACACAGTGAGTTGAAGGCCAACCTGCTCAACCTAAAAGAGAGCCTATCAAAACAGTGAGTACTGCAGTTATAGTTCAGTGCTGTAGAACTTGCCTAAGATGGACAGGATCCTAGGCTCAGTCCCTGAGAGGTAGAAATAAGTGATTTAAACAGCCTAGAATTGGACAAATAAATAATAATGGAAACTAACACTGAGTATTTTCCTCTAGAGTAACAAGGACAAGAGAACTCTGCTAGAAAAGGGGCCAAGAGAAAGCGGTCTTGGTGCTGATGAGAAGCTGTAGTCATGATTGCTGTCAACAAGAAAGACTATTCTGCTAAGAATGTAGCCTAGTGCGATACACTTGTTACCATCCAATAGATAAAAAGTTAAATCACCATTTTCTCACTGACCAAAAAAAAAATGAAATAAAATTATTCATAAATAGAAATAGCCCTTTGAACTTTTATACCAAGTCAGGTAATATTGAGTCACCAGACTTCTTCCAGCTGGGATTATGAGCCCAGTCCAAAGTGGACTCACCCTAAATCCTTCAAGTCTGTCTTTGAAGAGTTCCTTTTCCACCAGCTTTAAAATTGCTATGTATTCCATGCTAGTATAATAGCTTCAAAGCAGAAAGTAATAATAGAAAATAGTTATGTTGGCATGCTGAGTGTTAACTACATCTGGGAGGTAAGAAGACATCTCATTTCTAGTCCAGTGTGGAGCTGGCTTGACAACATCAACTCTTGAAAGTTTGCATTGGTACAATGCAGTTTAAAAATCATTTTGAAAAATTTCTTATCAATTTATAATTTCTGTTCTAAATATCCACAGTGCTGCTAAAGAATATTAATTCTGAGAAGGATGAAGTGGCAATAAAAAAGTGTGATAGTTTGAAGTTTAAAAACAGTAAAGCCTGCAAATCAAAATTAAACCTCTATAGAGGTCAACCAGAGCAAGACTGAGAATGACTGGGAATAACTATGCCCACAATCAGGACACTTCTGTCCAGGGAAGAAGAGAGGTAACCTCCCTAGGCAGTCATCACCATGAGCAATGCAGAGTTGAGGGAGGAGAAAAATAGCTTGATCTTTTAATGTTGCATACTAGTTTTTAATTTCTACACAACAAAGTTACCACAAGCTCAATGACTTAAAACAAAAGAAATACATTCTCTTATAGTTCTGGAAGCCAGAAATCCAAAATTATCTCTTAACTTCTGGTGATTGACAGCAGCATTTGGTATCTCTTAGCTGAGGGACAATGTCTTTCTCATCTCTGCCTTTTTATTCACCTGGCATCCTTGCTGTCTCTTATTTTGCCCATCCTTGTCTAGACACATTTAGTCTCAAGATACTTGCCTTAATCATATCTACAAAGATGACAAAGATGCTGTCTCCACGTATGATTACATTCTGAGGTTTAAGTGAGCCCCTCAGCTATGCATAGTTAGTGACTTAAGTCAAAACACAGTTATCAACTCAGTTACTGTGGATCAGAAATCTTACTTGGATGAACTCAGTCTCTGAATTTCACCATGCTGTAACCATCAATTTGAGGATCTTGTCTGAGATCTCTGGCTCTTGGTTCTGTTTAACTCAAGGATGACTGAGGCCCCTACATTAGAATGAACCAATGGCTTGATACTGTTCTCAAGTTCTTGGAGGCTACCTAAGGTTGAGACTTCAACCAGAGGTCCTTTCAGCATCAGGGTAGGCTGTTCTTTCAAGTTCAATAGAAGAACACCTACCTCCAGCTTGAGTCTGTCTGACATCTTGCATTTCTCATCTCTAGGAATTATGTATGTTCCTAGCTCTCTAGCTCACCCAGAAAATCCCCCTGTCAATACAGTAAACTGGTAAGGAATATTTACTATACCTTTTTATCTTAAAATAATTCATCCTCAAGAACCGTATTCCATGATAACTGTAAGTCTCTTATATTCTAGAGAAATGGATTCTGTAGGCAAATCCATTAATGGTAGGCATGTGGAGGACATTCAATAGAATTTCACCTTCCTTGATGGGATTACTATCTTAATACTGTGTATATATATATATATATATATATATATATATATATATATATATATTCCATTACTTTAGAAATCCCAAAGCAAACAGATTCACTTTAGAGTTGGCTTTGAAATCAAGTGTGATGCGCACATGTACATGCATGGGATGTGCTGTGAAGAGAAAATTTTGACAGGAATCAAAGTGGAAGCAATGGCTAAGCCTAGACAGAGACAAAAAAAGTCAGAGGTGTGGCAGCAGGAAAACTAGTGGTTAAATGTACACCTCATGTGCTTTAATATTATTTCTAATTCTGCAATGAACAGAATGGGTTTTATGAATGTAAGAGAGATGTTTTTGTTGCACGGTCTGTGCACCCTCAGCTGCTGTCCCACAAGTGAAGAGAGGTGACAATGAACTCTGAAGAGGGCCTGAGAATAACTGGCCAATGTCAGGTGGTCCTGTGTGCTCCACCACTTCCCTTCTCACTCTCTTTGCAGATGTTATCCATCTTTGTTGAAGAGTTAAGACACTTAGTTTCATCCACTCTTTTTTGAGAAAAAAAAGAGAATGGAGAAAGGGAAGAATAAAAAAGAGTGGAAGAAAGAGGAAAGGAAAGAAAGATGTTGTTGTTAAACTCACTGGGCATGGAACGTTCATGAAGACCAATGGATTTATAATTACTCCACCTGCATGAAAACTCTCCAATGTTGGAAACAGAAGTTTCCTTAGCCAGTAGCACCTAGAGCAGTAGTAGCTCACAATTCTCATAACATAGTGATTCTCAACTGTAAAAATGCTAAAGACCTTGAGAATCCTAATGGATCCTTAATGTTATTTGCAAAGTAATGCCTTAAATTTGCAATTATGTATTAAGAGTTAATAGCTCACTGCAACTTCACTAATAACCACCACAGTTTTATCAGCAAAATCATAAACACAACATTAAAATTTGTTTACAAGGTATCAGATTTTATGATTAAAAACCTGCATTTAATAAGAGATAACCATTGACATCTTAATAAGACTATTGTTTCTTTGAAGCTAAAGTAGATGAGCTGACAGCGTTAATGTTCCTTCTAGCACAGGGGATGTGAGTGTAACAGAGTATCTGAAGTGAAGACTGTCGTTAGCATCTTAGCCTCCTTAACCATGTCCTCCTCTTCTTGCATATACACAGTACTGTGTAAGGGTTTTTGTTTTGATTTGTTTTGTTTTGTTTGTTTGTTTGTTTTAGCTAGTTACTTTGATTACAGAACTGAGTAAGATGAAAGTGGGGGAATATCTGCCTTCAAAACCTTCCCAGTTTAGAGGAAAAGAAAAACAGTTGGTGACATGTGTGGTGTCACAGGGATAGATAGCTGAGATGAACTTCCCACATGTCTATATGGATATGTGCTCACAGAGAAGCTGTGCCCAGAGCCGTGCTGTCAGTGAATGTGTTCCAGAATCTACCATGATTATTAAGCCCAACTGCCAACCCCAGGGCCTCCCACGAGAACTTATTATACTCCTGGTTCTGTGACTTTTTAAAGTATTCAGGCATTTGTTAAACTCAACACATTCTTAGGATATTGTTGGTATTCCAACTCTAGTGCCATGTGGCTCGCTTAATCAGATTCTTTTCTTGGGTTTCTGAAATACCCATATCAAACTAAAAACCAGGAAGTATGATGCTTATGCATCAGACATGAGGCTGAAGAAGCTGTCTACTTTCTCAATAATCTCTTAATAGGACATCTGCAGAAAATTCTTATCTAACGATCATTTTTTCACGGACTATTTATTAGATCTCTCATGTGCTCTGGAATGTATAAGTTGAGGTACACATACAGGCAAATGTAACAGCACTAAGAAGGGGTGGGAAGGAAGAACAAACTAAAAATATCCAAGGGGTAGAAACACACAGCAATGGTCTAAAGATAAGACAATTAATAAAAATGTTTGTTCATGGACAAGTTTAATTTTTTCCATATATTTGACAAATTGAACTTAATACTATTAATACAATATAATACTTAATTAACATTATTAATAATTTAATATGTTTTTTTAGAAAAGAGCAGAATTAAAAAAAGAAAAAGAAAAGAGCAGAATTGGTCTGGTCTCCTTGGTTGGTGTGAACTATAGCTTTAGTTTCACCAGATTTCCCATTACCAGGACCACAGGATTTTATAAAGGCAAGGTGGCATTTGCATAGGAAGCAGAGGAGAACTGACCCTGAGTGGCCTTGGTGAAAGGACCACTCAGTCTTCTGATCTCCTTCATCAATGTGGGAAGTAAGACATTTTGTTGTGTGAACATGGGATCTGCTGGATGAACTGAGGGAATCATTTGCTTAAATTAACTACTATAGACACCAGCATCTCGGTTGTGTTAGCCATGGTACTGTCTCTGTCTCTAGGTCTTATAAACTTCAGGGGAAGGGAAACAATTTTTCCAGGTTCATATTGTGCATAGGTAAATAATTCTTTCACCTGACACAACCCAGAAAATTATAATATTTACATTTATAACTCAGTCCTATCCATCTTATGTGGGATGAACTTTGATAGTCAGATGGGAAATCACAGAGAAAAGAAGACTCTGTTGGGGAACATATCTAGTTTTTCTAGTGTGGAAAAAAAACCAAGGTGTCCATTTTTAAGACTGTAGGTCTGCTGAAATACTTGCTTCATGCTTTTGGTCAGAATTTAGCCAAAAGTACTGTAGAAAACATGATACCCTTAATAAGCAGAATACCTAGGTTAAAAAATGATGGAACATTTAATCAGTTTATTTTGTACAGTCTATTCTGTTATCAGAAACATCTTTAATATAGTTCACTAGTTTGTTTGTATCTCTGATAGAAACCATTGGATAAGGTCTTATATAAAGAAATATGTCAAAATATCCAAAAATATGGAATATAATTTGTTGCCTGGCCCTGTTCTGCCCTCCACAGTTAACCTCACAGTAGCCATCTGTTGAATGGCTGTGGGGTGTCAAGTGCAATGCTATTAGACGATGGTTGAGAATGGCTTCACACACATAGATAGAAATAGTTGTCAATTTTTGATATTTTGAGACACAATTTTATTAAACATCGCAACATAACTAGTACTGTCTCTGTAAGCTATCCACTGCAGCTATAGGTACCTCCCATAATGCAAGCTGGTAAGATCAGTAGACAGTTAAGCAGGCAGTACTAACTTGTCGTTAAAAGAAGAAAGTGTGTTGAGAGGGTTGGGGGAAAATTAAGTGTGCATATAATCAAGATACATTGTTTACATGTATGAAATTATCACAGAGTAAAATACAAATTATTCTATTTAAATTAGGGAACCAGAATGAAAAGTGCAATACATTTGGTAAGTAACATTAGATGGTCACAGGAAACAGTAGCCTGCCTTTAATAGAAAAAAATGGCATGGGAAGGATGGCAATTAGGGACAGGGCACTTGCAGTTCGAGGGCATTGGAGCAATTCATGCAAAGGCATATTGCATCTTCACATGAGTGACTGTGCGATGCCTTGTGACCCCTGCTCTGAGACTGTGCCCATAGAGAGGTAGAGCTGGAGCTCCTGCTCCTGAGTGGAGCAAGGACAGGGGTTCTGCCAGCAACAGAGTTCTGAAGAAGTGTGGCACAGCTTCGCCACTCAGTTCATCACAGGCTGAGACATCTCCCTGATTCTCTCTCCTCTCCCCAATGCTCGGGGGAATCAGTCACCATGCCGATGAAGTACACACTGAGGTCATCTGAATGGACCCGGAAACACCCAGCCATAGCCAGCAGCATCCACAGGAATAGGAGGGAAGGCACTTTCAGATGCCGTGTGCCTCCTCAGATGTGGCAGCTGAAGCTCAGGCAGCAGGAGCAATGACACATTATCCCCATGGTTCGGTTTCCATTTCTGAGGCACAGAATTTATGAACAAGAAAGAAAAACTTTGCCTTATTCAACAAGCTTGAGGAATACTTTGTTTGAACAACAATGGGTAGTGACTGTGGAGATGACCAAAAAAAAGCAGATTAATGATGTGTTTTCAGATCAGGATCTAAACTCTGTGCTAAACAAGTAGATGTGAGACTGACAAATGGAGAAGGAAGACTAAGAGTCTTTAGCTTCAGCACTGTACAGAATAAAAATTCCATTTGCTGAGAGGGAGAAGAGGAGGGGAGTGCACAGGACAGATGTAGGAAGGGCAAACCCCATGTCTGTATGCTAGACTATAAGCTCTTTGAGAACAGGCACAAGTTTTATCTGTTTCTTCCAGACTACAAATTTTTTTTAAGTAGGAAATGTATTGACTGTCTCCTCCATTGAACTATGAAGAAACTATTGCCCACAACTGCCCTGGTGAGATCACCTCTTTGGAAAGTATTTATCTATGATACACATATATGAATATAAATGAAGATTCATGTTAACATTTGCATAAAAGGGATTGGGATATTACATCAATTAATCATCCTTGGCAAGGGAAACAAACATAAATTAACTTGCTGTCTTTCGGGCATTGTCTACACACAGCCAAGTGATATAAGGAAGTAGAAAATATATGGTGAGTTTGACTCACAGAGACACACATAGATTAAACCCCAATCATATCAGTCAGAAAAATGAAGAATTACTGTTCCACATTGTGTTCTATAAACAAAAGCATCATGCATTTCCACTGATGGCTAATTCAGGCTTGCCCTACTTGACATGGGCCTTTCCTTGACAGGGACATTGTCTCATTCAGTATTAGCTATAAGTACTTTATGAATGCCCCGATTGTATGTTCATTACAGTGCTGGGGGGGGTGTCTTTCACTTTTCATAGATTGTATCAGGAGTAACATAGCTACAGTGGCAAATGACTCCGTAGAGGCAATTCTCAAGAATACTTCTATGGCAGCAGATCTGCACCAGTTTTGTAGCATCTAGTTGTGAAGTCAGTCTTTCCTACACTCTTGATATCAGACACTGCTTTGTGCTAGCTTGCCCATTTTATGAATACCTCCACAATGTCTGCTTTGCACTTTCTTTCTGGCACCAAAGTCAGGAGTTCACTCCTCTTACATTATTTGCCAAGATCATTATAGTCCAGGGGCAAATAAGAACTCCTCAGACAGCCTCTGTCTGTTGTTTCTGGTGGAAGAGTGAGCAGGAGAAAACAGAGGCCTCATAAGCATGACTGTGAGCCTGACCCTGACTACCTAGTCTCTCTTTAAAGCCTGAGGCAGGAGGCTCTGAACTCGCAGCAACTGTGCTAGTTGTCTGCATAAGATTTCTTCGAGACTGAACCCATAAACACTGTCATACGTGGGGGAGGGGCGCAGGAAGCCCGGCCCTGACCACAGGAGATGCTGATGTTTTAGGGTTGCCCAAGGAAAGGAAGTCATTATCTTCAGTGATGCAGCCAAGGTGACTTACTCATGAACTGCAGGGTAACTCCACACCCACCCGGGCATCCCCAGTCCAACCCCGCAGGTTATAAAGCAAAAACAAGCAAAAAGATCTGGAAGTGCAATGGGAGCTTGGAGGGAAGAGGAGGGAGAGAGTGGACGTGGTAAGGGGAAAAGAGAGGCCTGCTAGGGATACATAAGAGCAGAATATACTGAGCTTGTACATATAATAGCCAAGCAATGGGTTAATAACACAAAAGATTTTGGCAGGTGTGCTGGTGCAGTGCTGAGATTTCAGGACTTGGGATGCTAAGGGAAGGTCCACTCGAGTCAGGCCCTCACTATGTAAAGAGTTACATTGAATTTTAAAGAGTTATGTGAATTTTAAAAATTCACGTGTGCTTGCAACATAGTTGGAACTCTAAGAAAGAGTCCATTATCCTTGCACAAACAAAAAAAAAATAAAATTAAGAACATATGAATAAAAAAAGGTTGCAATATTCTGCCAAAGGAACCTGCCAGAAAAAATACACAGGAACAGTGAGAGCAGCACGGCTCGGAGGGTCACATGCCAACGTCTGAGGTGAAGAAATAAATTCTATCTCACAAAGATGCTAATTCTTTAAAAGTTACTTAATAAATGTAATAAGCTCCTAATAAAAATACCAATGGGTTTTTTGTGGCACTGGACAAACATTCTGTGAGGTTTGGCAGTGGTGGTGATGGTGGTGGTTGGCTAGTTGGCTGTTTTTGTTTGTTTCAGTTTTTGGTTTTGTTTTGTTTGAGAAAAACAAAGACAAATAGTGGAAAATCTCCAATAAATAAATAAATAAATAAATAAATAAATAAATAAAAGGCACAGCGATGGAGGAGTTAAGTGATTAGCTGTTCAAACTTAGTTAAAAAATCTCAATCATTAACCAAATCTATACAATTCTTATACAAGTTAATATATAAAAAATTTAAGAACCAGTAAGTTACCTAAAATGGGCAACTCAATATTCAATAAATGAAAAAACCTAGCAACCATCTGAAAAACGAACAAGAAAATGGAAATCGGATGCATGTTTTAAACAATATTATAAGAAAAAGTTTCAATAAGTCTAGAGATGTTTTATGTTTTAAATAGGGGCTAAAAACTAATAACCAAAGAAGATTTGGACAGTTCCCATAACTCAATGTGTGACCAGATCACCACGCTACAAAACACTGAGTTAGGTTAAAGTCAGAAGGTAAAAGGCGTGCCACAGAGGCAAAGGGTCTCCAGCATTTAATTAATTAGGTCTTGAAAAATAAGAAGACAGGACACATGCTGGCTGGAAAGTGGAAGAGAATGGGTCTGCGAAGATTTGGTAGAGGGAAGGTGAATGTGCTCAAAACTCATTGTAAGTAAATTTCAAAGCATTGATAAATAAAAAAAAATTAAAATATCCATAGAATAGGGAAAATTGAAGTTTTAAATGAATGAAGAGGTGAAGAGGTATTTGTTATGTTTTGTTAAAGAAATACATATTAGAGCAATTATTTACTACCTAGAAGAGCAAGAAAAAAAATTAAAGGCTGAAAGGGGGCAGCTTGTCCCATACATTGCTACAGATTTATGTTAACACACTGCTTACACAAAGGAATTTATCAAAATTGCTCTTCATTGTGACCTATGTAACTCACTCAGGAAATGCATTCTCCTATTCTTTTTTTAGATCTTTTATTTATCTATTTACATTCCATATTTTATCACCCTCCAGTCCACCCTCTGTCTGTTCCACAACCCATACCTCCTTCCCACCCCACCCCTGTCTCCATGAGGATGTCCCCATTCCTAACCGCCCACCCAACCATACTTCTAAATTCCCTGGGGCCTCCAGTCTCTTGAGGGTTAGGTGCATCTTCTCTGACTAAACCCAGACCCGGCAGTCCTCTGCTGTATATGTGTTGGGGGCCTCATATCAGCTGGTGTATGCTGCCTAATTGGTGGTCCAGTGTTTGAGATCTCGGGAGTCCAGGTTAATTGAGACTGCTGGTTCTCCTACAGGGTAACCCTCCTCCTCAGCTTCTTCCAGCCTTTCCCTAATTCAACCACAGGGGGCAGCAGCTCCTATTCTTATACAATGCATGCATACAAAGTTAGTACTGAAGCATTGTAACACAAATGTATGGGAACAACACAAGTATTCATCAGCAAGAAAGTGGGTCAGGAAAGTATATCATAAAACATCACACTCAGCTGAACCATAATCACCATAAAAAGTAACTGACAGAGGCAGGCTCATTCAGTAAAATGTTAGCCCTGAAAGCATATGGACTGAGATTAATCCCTTAGAATCCACATAAAATGCCAAGCACAGTGTTGCATGCTGGTCATCCCAGTGGTGGGGAAGTCAGTAAATTCCAAATTTAGTGATAGAGCCTCTTTCAAGGAGTGAGGTATGAAATGGAGAGTTATTGAGAAAGACATATAATATCACCACATGATATCAACTCCAGACTCCATATATACATGCATGTATGCAGGAGCACACAAAAGATATACACAAAGAAATCAAACACACCTTCCAACACAGCAAAAAGTACAGTTATTATGAGTTGATATGAAATGTCTTCCATGATCCATCAACTGCAAATGAGCTAGGCAACATTTGGTAAATCATTCTATTTCTGTATAACACTAGGGGCCACACATATTTATATTTGTTTATGTTATACAAATTGTGTATATATAAATATATATATATATTTATATTTATATATATGCACATATATACTGAGTTGGCAAAATGACTGAATGGTTAAAGGTGTTTGCTGCACAAGCCTGGCAACCTGGAAAACACACACACACACACACACACACACACACACAACATTTTTTAAATATTTCCTTATTAAACTTTCTGAAATGTTAGCATACTGCCTATTTAAAATATTAAAATAATAAAGAAGCACAGACAAAATTTGTAGATAACATTGTGAATGTCTACTGTCAAAGTAACTGAACTAAAGCTAGTTTAGAGATTGTAATGGGAGGAGGGCTTTTGTAGATGCTAACTGTAGGCAACTTTCTCAATGTTCTGCCTCTGAAAAACATAAAGGGAACGAAATAGTGTATAAGGTGCAACAGTTTGTATGTTCATAGGAAAATTAAATGCAGTTGGGAAATTTGTTCATGAAGGAAAGAGATTAGTACAATGATGTGTTTGGGAGAATGACAAGAAATGAGATTACAGCTACTACTGTCCTTTGGATATCTATCTATATTTGAAAACATTTATTAATTTATTATTTATAGTGCAAGTGTATATATTTGTGTGTATATGAATGCTCATATACATAAACAACAGTGCCCTGGTGGGACCAGTACCACCACTGTGGAGGGACAAACAGACAATTTGGGGTATGAGTTCTCTTTTTTCCATTTTGCTTCTAAGGCTGATTCTGCCTGGCTCTGAATTTGCTTCTCCTTGGAGCTCCTTCTCAGGTCTTTGTATAAATCTCTTAGCACAAATACTCCTTATATGAATATGCCACCAGGCTATCCACATGGTATTCCTCCACTGCAAGACACTTCAGCCGCATCTGGCCATTTACTGTTTTATCAATAATAATGTCTAGAATTATCTGTTCCACACCTTTCAGGACCTTTGTGAAACTTTCTCTAGAGTTTATCTATCAATATTACAGTTGTTCTATTATCTCAGACAATCTTCAATGTTTCTTGATAGTGCCAAAATATTTGTTGTAGCAGTTTACACTCGTCCAGCAGCATGGGCAGGATTCTGTGGCTCTGCCGCAGGGTAGTAAATCATCCACCCTGTGAGCATGAAGAACATCCCATCACAGTTTTAACTTGCATGAAATTGATTGCTAATCAGATTGGTCACAGTTTTCTAATGTTTATGAGATAATTGGATATCTTCTTTGAAATGCTAAATCAAATATTTTCCTATTGTGTTTTGTTTACTTACCTATATTGAAATGTTTCTGTCTATATTTTAACACCAACCTGTCAAATAATTGCAGATAGTGAGTGCTTGTGATTCTCTGTAAAAAAATTTTAGAACCTTCAAGGAAAGGGGATACTCTAACTTCTGTCTTTACAACTCTAGCTATTGTTGAAAGATGAGATTTGGTTACTGTCTTATTTTCTACAGCATCATTCTATGACAGAGTTTGGGTTTGGTATATCACCCTTATAGCCTACAGCAAGTCAGCTGCACTATTCTCATTAACTTGTATATTGTCTAATTAGATAACCATCACATCATTTAATGAATAATTTTCCTTTTCAGATTTTTATATTGCATAATGTTTTTCTTAATGAAGATTTAACATTATGTATGAAGCTTGCTGAAAACCGTTGAGAGATGGATTTCTATTTGTACTTTTTAGTTTATGAAGTATTATGAACATGTGTTTAAGTTCATCATTGTTTTTTTTTTCTGGAGGTAACTCAATCGTTTTGCTTACACACTTTTCTTTTTGAGGGAATTGTTTATATTTCCCAATGTACTTCATATACTTCAAATTTTATTATTTTTTAACTATTATGCTTTTGCATTTATGCTATTAATTGTTGTTGGAGTATAGTTTTCTTACACCGTCCTTATCTACAATATACTCATGCAATCAAGGTCATATGAGTACTGTCCAATTTCCTGAGGCAGTTAATTAAAACTGGGCACTGCTGTTATAGGAGCCTTTGGAAATTTACTTATTTACAAAGTAGATTCATGGCAGCAGTGTGTTCTTAATTATAGATTTAGCTTTCAAAGCTATTGTCTGATTTTTTTTTCTTCTCTTAGATTTGCTCATTAGTAATGCTAAGAGACACAGTAAAAGTGGATATTTATTAAGTGCTTAACATTTTCCTGGTTATATTTTGAAGCATGTTGCAATAATTACTTAATATTTATATACAGCTGAGGAGGTAAACATAATATTAACCTCATCTGAGCTAGCCAGAGCTAAGGATAGTTTTTCTTTATGGCTTTCAGGCACAAGGTTGTGCCCCACAGGGCAGGTTCAGATGAGCCATTAAATATATATTATGTCAGCAGTTTCTTTCCATTAGTTGGCTGCTGAACCTTGTGGTTGAATTAGGGAAAGGCTGGAAGAAGCTGAGGAAGAGGGCTACCCTGTAGGAGGATCAGCAGTCTCAATTAACCTGGACCCCCAAGATCTCTCAAACGCTAGACCACCACCAAGGCAACATACACCAGCTGATATGAGGCCCCCAACATATATATAGCAGAGGACTGCTGGGTCTTCAGTCAGAGAAGATGCACCTAACCCTCAAGAGACTGAAAGTCTCAGGGAGTTTCATCCAGCTGGATGGGATGGGGAGTGGGGTGGATAGGGACATCCTTGTGGAGAGAGGGGTGGGGTGGGAAATAGAGATATGGTATGTGGAACTGGCAGAGTGTGGCTGGAGGAGGGAGGCAATAAAATCTGGAGTGCAAATAAATAAACAAAGATTTAAAAATATGTGTGTATTTATAAAAACCAAACCAAATCAAAAGCTCACTGCTATAGTACTTTTATATGCCTAGAGAAGAAAACAGGAGAATGATAATTTCAAATTAGGTAACATGGGTGCAATATATGATCTTTGAATATAAATACATACATACATACATACATACATACATACATACATACATACATGTAGCAACAAAAATTCCATTACAAGGATGCTTTGTATTTATTACTGAGGACATTTGAATGATTTAGGTAACCCTACATATCTATTAACCCATAATGGGTATATTTATGCAGGTACATTCAACACTAATGAGTATATTTAAGCAGGTATACACACCATGAAAAGAAGCCCTTTGAAGGAGAGCATGATTGACTGTAATTGGTATCTACACTATAAGCACTCCAGTGCTGTAGATATCTGTATATACAGGGGCCTCAAGCAGTCCAGGGTTCCCTGTTGGGAATTGGTTCTAATGTGTTCTCTTATTTCAGGTCCCCATAGCTGTGCTTCCATACCTGAAGGTTCCTGCCCCCAGCTGACTTCCATTGATAATAAAGAATTACCTTACAGCCAATGGCTGGGCAAGGAAACAGGGAAGGACATTTAGATTGCCTGGGCAAGGGACCAGAGAGAGATAGAGAGAGATAGATAAGGGGAGAATTGCCATGATTCGGAGGGAGAAGGAGGGGATTTAAGAGCTTCAGGAGAGAAAACATCCTACAAAGTAGGTGGAAAGGGAATGTGGCCCTATGCAGGGGGAGCCGGGTTGCCCAAAAGATAACAGGGAAACAAAGATAAAATATAGATTTAGAAGGTGTTAAGCCGGGAATATGGGAAGGAAGTGTGTGCTAGCTGTGGGAAGTTTAGAAGTGCCCAACCACTGAGCTAGTCAAGACATGTCAGGATTAGCTGGCATATGTATGTCTTTCATTTGTGAATCCAGAGTTTGTGGGTGGACACAGGCCCTTGACCCACCAAGAGCCAAAGGAGTAACTAATTCACTGCTACAATTTTCTATATAACTGATTGCAATAACACCCTTCTTGGTAAAAAGTCCAAATGCAGCCTATGGACTCAGACAGAAAACTACTGAACCATAGGGTAGTATGTTTGTAGCATTTCACATGGTCTATGACAATGGTTTAAAAAACAGTCATAGTTTACAATACTCAATTGCAATAAATATACAACTTATTAGTGGGTCTTTTGTTAAAATCATTAGTGAATACCATTGGTACATACTAATGGGTTACACTGTGATATTTGTGTACCTACATATATATCCAGATTCCTTTTAGGTGCACACATCCATACATGCAGAGTCATACACATGCATTCATACATGCACAAACACAATAAGCATATTTTTTCAGTTTAGAACCAAAAGGTCATAATTCTTAATCCCAATAACAGTTTTATATTTTAGTACACTTAATTCTGCTACTTTAATTATTTTAAATGTTAGGTAATATAATTATTTAATGCTAGGTCATTAATTGCATTTAATTCAGCATATAAATAAATCTTGTCTAAATAAAATATTACTTTAATCTGAGCCATGCTATAATTTTCTCAATCATATTCCTTTGGAGGGTAAGCAACTATTTCCCCAGATATTACAGAACAAAGATACTCTTATCTCTAAGTTGCAAGGAGAAGTGGAAATTGAAAAATGTATCTAAAAAAAAAAAGGCTGCAATTATCCTTGATCAAAACATTTAAAAAAAAAAAACTCCTTTGCTCTGAGATGTATGATGTAGAGTCGAGGTAGAGTTCGAAGGGAGATGTCAAGATTAAGGAGTTTAAAAAGTGCTGCAAAAGAAAGGGGAAGTGTGTTCTTTTGGAGTTTTGGAAAAATTTTGAAATTAAAATGATTTGGAAAAGAATATAGCATGTGGCCCTCGAAATAAAGAGCTCAGTGGAGGGAGAAAATGGAAGCATGAAGGAGAGGCTTCTGCAAATTCAACAAACAGATATGATTTGTCTATTGATAAGATCACAATGATTCATCCATTGTTAGGTATGTTCTGTCTCAGGCTGTAGCCCTCTTCACTATCCTAGAAGTTCTGAGAACAGTGACAGGAATTGCAGCCATAGTGACAGGGAAGAAGTGTCATAGGAATCTGGCAATGCTTTTTTACAGATGTTTAGAGCGTAGCAATCAAAGCCATGTGCATTTGTTTGGCTGAATTCCATCCCTGTATTCTGGGACATTTTGGAGAGTCATTTGGACTGTGTGCAGTTAGTATAGGTGATAGTTTGATTTATCTAACCCAGCTATTAAAAGGAAGGATACACTTTTGCTCTGTATAATGATTTTCTCTGGTTAATACCAAAAATCACGATTCCATAGCATAGCACCTAGTATGTTGTGTATTTACAGTCTCTGACATTCACAAAAGGAAATATTACCAGAAGGCAATGAAGAGTGTGTCTTCATTGTTAAGCAATACATGACTGAGGTTGGGACACCTGGGACCTGGAACCTTCAGATTACATAAAAAAGAAACCACAATGGTCTATTGACCTGAGATTTCTTATACTTTTTATTGGTCTCTATGACAAGCAAAAACTAATCTAAGGACTGAGGATTTTTATATTCTCATAACATATTTCTAAGCTATTTCCAAAGTGCTTGAGCCAATTCACAGTTCTTCAATCATTGCTGAAGAACAGTAAAAAAAAAATCTACTGGTTATTATAGCTGAAATATGGCATAGTCAGTGATGGTTTCAAGATTAGTCAGGAGTTTTTTTTTAATGTATATATTTCTCTTAGTCAAGGGTGTTAAACTAAACTAGACCTTAACAAAATACAATTATTAATTTTTTCATGGCATCAGTGTCTCATGAAAAGGTTGAGTGCCCATCACCAATAATTGACAGTGATAGAAACAAAAAGAAGTTCTGTGGATTCACACTGAGCCGGTAACATTTTCAGTATACCATACTTTGTACTTGTAATGCTGTAGTAGAAACGAGTAAAGAAAATCAACCTTACGATTCATTGTTCTTTGTGATACTGCCTTATGTTCCCTTCTTCTCCCAGATTCTGTATTCACCAGAATAAGAATCTCAAAGCTCAACAGAAGAGTGGATGCAAAAAATGTGGTATATCTACACAATGGAGTACTATTCAGCCATTAGAAACAATGAATTCATGAAATTCTTAGACAAATGGATGGAGCTAGAGAACATTATACTAAGTGAGGTAACCCAGACTCAAAAGGTGAATCATGGTATGCACTCACTAATAAGTGGATATTAACCTAGAAAACTGGAATACCTAAAACATAATCCACACATCAAATGAGGTACAAGAAGAACGGAGGAGTGGCCCCTTGTTCTAGAAAGACTCGGTGAAGCAGTATAGGGCAAAACCAGAACGGGGAAGTGGGAAGGGGTGGGTGGGAGGACAGGGGGAGAGAAGGAGGCTTACGGGACTTTCGGGGAGTGGGGGGCTAGAAAAGGGGAAATCATTTGAAATGTAAATAAAAAAATATATCGAATAAAAAAAAAGAATCTCAAAGCTTAACACACATTAGAAGTCGTAGGAAAAAAACAGGCAAATAGAGCACTTAGACTATGAGCCAAGGATTCTCATTTGAGAATGCTTTTGACAGCGACATATTGGCCTGTTAGTGTAAAGATCAGTGACGTTCTGTGAATTGTTTATGAAAACATCCCTGGCAGAAAGAAAAGTAGTAGGTTCTTTGCTTTCCCATAGAATGGGGTTTGTTGAGTCTTCTTAAACAGTGCTCTACCTTTTATCAGACCTAAGCCCACATGTTCTATGCCCCACTAGAAGAAAAGATAGAGTATCTGTTCGGTGAGCCTGGTGACAGGACAGCTAAAAGATATCTTGCTAAAATTCTATAGAGAAGATTCTGTTTCTCTGGGATAGAACAGCTTTTAGAGGGGGAAAAGGCTGAGGAAAGTTACATATTCATGTAATGTTTAAGGAGAAGGAAAACAAATAAAAATATTCTCATTTGGAAACATATTTTGTTCAGAATCTTTATGGCAATACACCATAATGGAGACAGTTTTGTTTCCCCAAGAACAATTGTCAAACGTTTATCAGTTTTGATCATTTCATAAATCACTTCATTTTGCTAAGGCTTTTATAAGTTTTGATTGTTCAAAGATAAGAAAGATCTGGCTCAACTCTAGAGACATTTGGTATTTTGTATTTTGTTTTGCATCTGAGTGGTAGATGTGTGAACATGGGTGTGAACATGGGATTTCTACACGTCCTTCCTCTTGCATTTGGACACATGAACAGGATTTAACAAATTATCTCACACAAGATGGGCACATTCCCGTGAGGCCAATCAAGGCATCAGTTTCTCAGCCTGTCCGATCATGGTGGACCTAATCTACCTGCACACAGAGAAGTGGAGCTGATGAAGGGAAGACAAAACATGTGCTTCTCCCCGAGTCAACTTAGAGCCTATTTTTTAATATCAAAGGAAGTGGTTGAATAATTTATATATCTATGGATTTTACTGCATAATATATCATTCCCATTCACTCAACATTTCCAAATATGGTCTAAGATCTTCATTTTTCTTTTTTATGTTTGACCTTTTGTACATAGAAACAAAAGCAAAGCCTGCCTTCCCAACAACAAATGTTATTAATCTACTTAAGGGCAGCAGGGACAGGATCTCAGGTTTGTAGTCTTGTGAACTATTGCTTACACCATAGGTCAGGGATAGAATGAAATAATTCCCAGCATCCATACATAGAGAGATGTTTTTTGCTTACTGGTTATCATAATCACATTGTACAAAACTTAATAAAGATAGTTATCTCATAATTAGTTCTCCAACTCATCAAATTAACTTTTCAATTTCTTATGACACTCATCTATCCATCCGCCTATCTTTTCCTCAATCCAGTTTTATTATCTATAAATTAGAAATTAAGGACATCCACATTTTCACTGCCAAGAATCTTATACCCTGGAGAGCAAGTACTAGTATAATTACAGATTGTTGCTACATTTTCCACCACAGCAGTTTAACCAAAAAAGACCTTAGTCATTTTCATGATTACTGTTGCAACTGATTCAGGATTTTGCCTCTTGTCTGAGAGTCCATTTTGAATGCCTTCATTGGTTCCACTCCAGGGTGGAATGACTAAGTATAGCCAGAAAGGCAACTCTCTTAAGTTCCTCTGACAGTTTTGCTTTGGGAAAAGGGAACGAGGGATATCGAAGGGTTAAAGCAATATGCTGTAACCTAAAAAGAAAGGCTATTTAGATAAGCCTGCCAGTTTTAGTAATGGGAGTGCTTGTGCCAGTACAGTAAATATGTTCAGTTCCAATTTCCTCATATTACCTATCATTCTGTCTGAGTCTTGGATGATCTTTAGCACAACAGTGGAGGTGCCAAGAAATATTAAAAGGGTCATGACTGAAGGACAACACCCAGCAGCAGGAGTCAATGGAGCTTATCTGATTGGGGCTTTAGGAAGTTTTTCTCCAAGCCCAGAGTACCCAGCTGAAAGTCTAAGATTTAAAACAATGGTTTCCCAGCAAGAACAACCACTGATATCATGACTTGATTTAAAAAAAAAAATAGAAGAAGTGTTCTATATAAAGTTCCAGCAAGTAAAAGAGCATGGTAAAAGGTGACATCACCCTCATATGCTATCTCAGGACTTTTCCTCATTTACACAGACCTTTTTGTCTCTGGACTCTGGGAGGCTTCTAAGAGCTTCTCATCTGGAGCTGAGGGAGGTTTTACCCACACTGACTGGATCATCTGTGGGTCACCACAGGACAGCTAAACCAGGGCTTGTGCTGTTTCTCTTCTGAGGACAGAGTTTGCATAAATATTAGAAGGCTTAAAAAATCACTCTACTCGCTCCAGTCAAGGAAATCCGAATTTATCTCGTCCCTCCCTCTCACATTCATGAGCATCCACTTGTACATACACACATTGTTCTCATTTTCATTGAATGGCGAGAAACCATCGGGGTTTCTTTGTCAATTTCTAAGGAGGTTGAGACTGAGTGGTATGATGGTGGTGCTCTAAACATATTGGCATCAGTGATGGTAAGAGAGGTTTGCATTCTTTTTGAGGCAAACATTGTATGGGTAGAGAGCCCTTGTGTAAGAATCTCCCTGATGTTTCTATTTCACGTCAACTGAATGGCTCTTGGAAGCCAAGAACTTGCTTTTAATCAGCAAACCATTTTCATTTCCTTTTTTTTTATTTAAATGTATTTAACTGGTTGACTTGAACATACTATTAATTATATAAAAACCTGAGTTCCTTTCACCCAGAGTGTGCTAATTAATTTTGACCTCATCACAGGGAGAAAAACAGAAACTATATTGTCCTATGAGCTCACACAGGCTTGTGGGGGTTTGTCTGTTTAAGAAGCAGCATAAGCAGAACATTTCAACATAGCATCTAAGTTAATGGAGGCTGGGCCCTGTGCCTGTAGGGAGGGGAAACAAAACAAAACAAAACCCTCACTAATGGAGTATATCTTGTTATACTAGATGGAATATATGGTGTTATACTCCATCTTCCCAACAAATTAAACAACTTTAACTTTCAAGATAATAATGACAGTGAACCCAAAAAGAAACCCTAATCCTGAGATAAAATAGCAAGGTTCTCCCTGTAACAAAATAAACCATAATCAGTAATACTCCAGTGCTAGTCAGTGAAACTGAAACTGTTTCTCTGGAAAAAGGAATCCACATCACAGAAATTCAGAGTCTAAAGGAGTCTAGAGTCCAGATAGCCCCTCCCTCTACCTCTAGTAAACAGCCTGCATCTGACCTACCGCTGTCCCTGCCTTCTCATCAAGATCATTCACCAGGGTGCCTTTCTCTCCAGTACATATATTTATTAGTGTGTCTTGTTTTCTATCGAATGCCAGCATCCCTTTTTATCTCTTCATTCTATGACCCATTATGAAATCCCATGAAGCCTTCATATCAGATATTCATAACTCATTGAAACATAGTTCTTGTTTGGTTCCATCCCTCTAAATCTGAGTGTATCCCCTTCTGTTTCTTCTTAACTTCAACATAGGATTCCCTCCCCTGACAACCATTCACCCAAGAAATGAGATTCAAATAGCCAGGAAAGTAAAACCTCTTTCTTTCTATGTGCCGTGCTTTGGGGTTCCCTCATGCCTTTTAGCTTGATGGGGCTTCCACAGAATGCATCAAGGCCTGTTCACCTGACACCACCTGAAGTGAATATTTGATATAGAAATCCACAGAAATTGAAACAGCTCACAAGATTGCATTAAAAGAACACCATTTTTTTTTCATTATTTGTTTTTGCTTTGCTTCTTCGGGGTCCTGTGTAACCCTGCTGACACTGGATTTTTTTTATAGCCCAAAGGATAATCTTGAAATTTTGATCCTCTGATCCCCACCTCTGGGCTGGGGTGCTTCATGCTGGGTGCATTGGTGCTGGGGTGCTGCATGCTGGGTGCATTGGTGCTGGGGTGCTGCATGCCGGATGCATTGGTGCTGGGGTGCTGCATGCTGGATGCATTGGGGCTGGGGTGCTGCATGCTGGGTACATTAGCAATTGGCTCCCTGGGTTATAGGCCAGGTTTCACACAGAAACCAGGACTTTGAATAGACAGGCAACTATTTTAAGATATGTCTCTATGGAAGAATACTTTTCCAAATAAGAAGACTATCTCATAATTTGTATTAGTGTCTAATTCATTCAGATTAGTTTCTATTACAGACAAATACACTAGTTCGTTAATATCAATAAAGGAATTGCCTTTGCGACCTACAATTTTTTAAAACTGACTAAATATGAAAAACATAAATGTTAATAAAATGATGTAAACACATAAAGGAACCAATTTAAAGTCTCTAATCTATACATTGATTGCTCTTTTAAAAATTGCATATGTAATAGTGAGAAGAATCTCTGACACTGCCTTTGGTCTTCAAAATCTTTTCAATATCTGTTTCCATCTCCCACTTGCCTTAAAAAACGTCTTTGGTGTCTTTTGGTTCATTTCTATCTTCTGGGCTGCCAGTTCCTCCTGCTCTGCTTTCATACCGCCCTATACCAAAAAGTCGTCTCTCCTCATGGCCCCGTGTTAGCTCCTAAGTTCTGCTGGCTGAGAAAATTCTAGGCACCCAGACGAGACAGCTGAGGAGACTTCTGAATGTCTGCCCCCGCACAGTGACATTCTCAGCTCCAACAGGGTCAGACAGTTACCAGGAAATGCCTCCATCAGTTCTTCTCGCTTCCCTTAGTTCCTCCTGATGTCGTTTTGTAGACAAGCCAGATTTTCAGCTTTAAAAACATGTGTGACCCAAAGAAAAATTGGGCTGGAATTCAACTGCATATTCCACCGTCTCCCTGATCTTGCTTCTTTCCTAGCACTTGAACAGCCATTATTAGAGCTCTTTTCAAAAGAATCTGATCGCTTTGACCCACAAGCAAGTCAAACTCTGGTCAGCTGTTCCTTCAGATTCCCTGTCCCTGATCTTAACAGGACAGAAGTATGACATGGTCCTTCACTGCACCTTACGGTATGCTCCCGTACCAACCACCAAAGAGTCAGGACTGTCTTTGGCAATCTCCAAAGCAATGGCACCACTTAAAACCCACCTGTTGGACAGCCTCCGGCAAACCAGGTCACCCCAACCCACACCGCTTCAGCTCCTGTCAGTTGATACCTGTAGGCTGCTTTGGAAGGTTTTGTTTGTTTGTTTGTTTGTTTGTTTGGTTGGTTGGTTGGTTGTTGTTTGGTTGAAAAGCAATGAGCAAAAGAGGGGACAGGGGCAGAATGTTAAATGCCAAGGAATGTAGACACTGCACTGCTTACAATTTCTTAATAAGGATAAATTAATGAATGGAATTCACTGAGCATTTTCTGTGTGTCACCATTGATGACATTTTATGAGTGTGATATCATAATTTGGCTGCCTTTGACCTGCCCCTCCTGGCCATTCCAAATTCTGCAGACATTATGCAGATATTTTGCCAGCTCAGAGAACCATGCCAAATGGCAGCCTTATTTGGGCAGAAATCAAAAGGTCTTGTGAACTTAAGCAAAGCCAAGCATAGTTACTTTCCCCAGTTCCACTCTTCTTGACTGTGGCTAGAATGTGTTTGTAAATATAGCTAGAGACTGACTTAATCTCCCCTATGGCCAAATAGAAATAAATTTCTAGTCATCCTTGCATTTAGAAATTTGTCACATCATATTCCCAATTAAGCTAATCGAAGCGAACCACCCATAGTCAAACAGATTAGACAAGCCAATTGATCAAATAGAGGAAATGACCAGAAGCCTTTCCTGCCTGGCATACCCACATCATCTCACACTAGTGTCTGGCATCTTTCAATTTTGGGGGCTAGGAAATACTCATAAATGATGTCAGGCCCTTAGGAATTCTTACTCTAAGGAAGGGTTAAAAATGCATTTGGTTCATAAATGTGAGCAAAACACAAAGATATGGAAGTTAATCCACAGGGTTTTAAAGAACCATTGACATGAAAAAAATGGAGCCCATTCAAATTAAAAGAATTTGGCATCCACCTCTGTAGTTTCCTTTACCTCCACTCTACAGGACAATGGGAATCTTCAGGGATTTGCCAAAAGTGTTGGTGACTGAATCCAAACAATACAGGCTTTGATAGTGGTTCCTTTGTGTTTCCATTTTGTCTGTTTCCCTACAGGCTGATGCCAACATGGACAGGAGGGCTCTGATGCCACCCAGTAGTTCCATCAACTATAAATGGTATCACCAGTTCTGGAAGCTGGAGTGTTAAACCACTGTGGCCATAACTGCTCAGATTTCACAAGCTATTTATTTGGCTTTTGTTTAAAAGAGCATTGTGCTCCCCTTGGCCTCAAGCTGGCTTCTGCTGCAGTTACCTGTTGTGCTCTTTCCTTTCATACTGTAGGCGAGGGGGTCAGGGGCAGGGAAGCTGGTGTTTATTTATTTTATTTTGATTATCTTTTCCTTCAGTTCTAACCTCTAAACTATCTAGATTGGGCAGTTCGGTCTACTGAAAACATATTAAATTTCTTCTAAGTCCACTAAGGAGGATGCTGTGGCCTTTGAGATAAAAATGAGTTCAGCTAGGTGTGGTAGTACATAAGAGACTGAAGCAGGAGGATCACAAGTTCAAGGACAGCCTGGATTTTATAGAGTGCTTTTCAATTCAACCTGGGATAAATAGTCAGACTCTATCACACACAAAATGAAAATACTAATCAACAACAACCTCCTAAAATAGGTATACTTATATCTTCATATATAATGCAATTCATATATATATAGACACACACACATATCTTTTTTTATTCGATATATTTTTATTTACATTTCAAATGATTTCCCCTTTTCTAGCCCCCGACTCCCCGAAAGTCCCGTAAGCCCCCTTCTCTCCCCCTGTCCTCCCACCCACCACTTCCCACTGCCCCGATCTGGTTTTGCCCTGTACTGCTTCACTGAGTCTTTCCAGAACAAGAGGCCACTCCTCTGTTCTTCTTGTACCTCATTTGATGTGTGGATTATGTTTTGGGTATTCCAGTTTTCTAGGTTAATATCCACTTATTAGTGAGTGCACACCATGTTTCATCTTTTGAGTCTGGTTACCTCACTTAGTATGATGTTCTCCAGCTCCATCCATTTGCCTAAGAATTTCATGAATTCATTGTTTCTAATGGCTGAATAGTACTCCATTGTGTAGATATACCACATTTTTTGCATCCACTCTTCTGTTGAGGGATACCTGGGTTCTTTCCAGCTTCTGGCAATTATAAATAGGGCTGCTATGAACATAGTGGAGCATGTATCCTTATTACATGCTGGGGAATCCTCTGGGTATATGCCCAGGAGTGGTATAGCAGGATCTTCTGGAAGTGAGGTGCCCAGTTTTCAGAGGAACCGCCAGACTGATTTCCAGAGTGGTTGTACCAATTTGCAACTCCACCAGCAGTGGAGGAGTGTTCCTCTTTCTCCACATCCTCACAAACACCTGCTGTCTCCTGAATTTTTAATCTTAGCCATTCTGACTGGTATAAGGTGAAATCTCAGGGTTGTTTTGATTTGCATTTCCCTAATGACTAATGAAGTTGAGCATTTTTAAAGATGCTTCTCCTCCATCTGAAGTTCTTCAGGTGAGAATTCTTTGTTTAATTCTGTACCCCATTTTTTAATAGGGTTGTTTGGTTTTCTGGAGTCTAACTTCTTGAGTTCTTTATATATATTGGATATGTAGGATTGGAGAAGCTCTTTTCCCAATTTGTTGGTTGCCGATTTGTCCTTTTGATGGTGTCCTTTGCCTTACAGAAACTTTGTAATTTTATGAGGTCCCATTTGTCAATTCTTGATTTTAGAGAATATGCTATTGGTGTTCTGTCCAGAAACTTTCTCCCTGTACCGATGTCCTCAAGGGTCTTCCCCAGTTTCTTTTCTATTAGCTTCAGAGTGTCTGGCTTTATGTGGAGGTCCTTGATCCATTTGGATTTGAGCTTAGTACAAGGAGACAAGGATGGATCAATTCGCATTCTTCTGCATGCTGACCTCCAGTTGAACCAGCACCATTTGTTGAAAAGACTATCTTTTTTCCATTGGATGTTTTCAGCCCCTTTATCGAGGAGCAAGTGGCCATAGGTGTGTGGGTTCATTTCTGGATCTTCAATCCTGTTCCATTGATCTGCCTGCCTGTCACTGTACCAATACCATGCAGTTTTTAACACTATTGCTCTGTAGTATTGCTTGAGGTCAGGGATACTGATTCCCCCAGAATTTCTTTTATTGTTGAGAATAGTTTTAGCTATCCTGGGTTTTTTGTTATTCCAGATGAATTTGAGAATTGCTCTTTCTAACTCTGTGAAGAATTGAGTTGGGATTTTGATGGGTATTGCATTGAATCTGTATATTGCTTTTGGCAAAATGGCCATTTTAACTATATTGATCCTGCCGACCCATGAGCATGGGAAGTTTTCCCATTTTTTGAGGTCTTCTTCCATTTCCTTCTTCAGAGTCTTGAAGTTCTTGTCATACAGATCTTTCACATGTTTGGTAAGAGTCACCCCAAGGTACTTTATACAGTTTGTGGCTATTGTGAAGGTAGTCATTTCCCTAATTTCTTTCTCAGCCTGCTTATCCTTTGAGTATAGGAAGGCCACTGATTTGCTTGAGTTGATTTTATAACCTGCCACTTTGTTGAAGTTGTTTATCAGCTGTAGGAGTTCTCTAGTGGAGTTTTTTTGGGTCACTTAGGTAGACTATCATGTCATCTGCAAATAATGATAGTTTGACTTCTTCCTTTCCAATTTGTATCCCTTTGACCTCCTTATATTGTCGAATTGCCCGAGCTAGTACCTCAAGTACAATATTGAAGAGATAAGGAGAAAGGAGGCAGCCCTGTCTAGTCCCTGGTTTTAGTGGGATTGCTTCAAGTTTCTCTCCATTTAGTTTGATGCTGGCTACCAGCTTGCTGTATATTGCTTTTACTATGTTTAGGTATGGGTCTTGATTCCTGTTCTCTCCAAGACTTTAAGCATGAAAGGATGCTGAATTTTGTCAAATGCTTTTTCAGCATCCAATGAAATGACCATGTGGTTTTGTTCTTTGAGTTTGTTTATGTAGTGGATTGCATTGATGGATTTCTGTATATTGAACCAACCCTGCATCCCTGGGATAAAGCCTACTTGATCATGGTGGATGATCGTTTTGATGTGTTCTTGGATTCAGTTAGCAAGAATTTTATTGAGTACTTTTGCATTGATGTTCATAAGGGAAATTGGTCTGAAGTTTTCTTTCTTTGTTGGATCTTTGTGTGGTTTTGGTATCAGCGTAATTGTGGCTTCGTAGAAGGAATTGGGTAGTGTTCCTTCTGTTTCTATTTTGTGGAATAGTTTGAAGAGTATTGGCATTAGGTCTTCTTTGAAGGTCTGATAGAATTCTGCACTGAAACCATCTGGTCCTGTGCTGTTTTTGGTTGGAAAACTTTCTATGACCCCTTCTATTTCTTTAGGGGTTATGGGACTGTTTAGGTGATCTATTTGGTCCTGATTAATTTTGGTATTTGGTATCTGTCAAGGAAATTGTCCATTTCCTCCAGATTCTCCCGTTGTGTTGAGTATAGGCTCTTGTAGTAGGATCTGATGATTTTTTGGGTATCCTCAGTTTCTGTTGTTATATCCCCCTTTTAATTTCTAAGTTTGTTAATTTGGATACTTTCTCTGTGCCCTTTGGTCAGTCTGGCTAAGGGTTTATCTCTCTTGTTGATTTTTTCCAAAGAACCAGCTCCTGGATTTGTTGATTCTTTGTGCAGTTCTCTTTGTTTCCAATTGATTGATTTCAGCCCTGAGTTTGATGATTTCCTGTCTTCTACTCCTCCTTGGTGAATTGGCTTCTTTTTGTTCCAGGACTTTCAGACACACACACATATCTTTCTGGCTATCCTTCTTCCTTAATATTTCTAATCTTCCATCCTTCCTGCAATCAGGTAATCTAGAACCCACTATGTAGTCCATGCTAACTTTGAACTCAATCCTCATGCCTCTGCCCAAGTGCTTGGATTACAACCTTGAGCCACCACACCTAGCATTCACTCTCCTTTCTAAACCTGTATTGAAAGGGTAGCTTTTAGACAGTCATTTTTGTCATTTGTGTTCAGATTGGGAAATTGTTTTAGTGACAGTAGAAATCTGGAAATACTAAAGGGGGAGAACGGAAATTCAGCAATTGTGATTTTAAAGCCTCAAAAAAGATTATTTTTAAACTAGTTGCTTAAGTCATGGATAGCTCACCCCAATAGTAATAGTTAAAGCCCAAACTCTCAGGGTGGCCCTGAGCAGCATTTTCAACCTTTCTACCACAGATAGAGTCAGTATGCTCACTAGGCAGTTCCTAGAGTCGGAGGTGTTTTGCAAGGCTCAAAGCCTGTTTCTAAGAAGACATTGAGTACAGAAAATAAATTCTCCTTATAGAAGTTAAGAATTGAACCTACGCCCATACTTTCTCTGTATAGACCAAGAAAGTAATCCCAGGCAGAGACTTCAGGCAGATTTGGCAAGACAAGCGTAGAAGAAAGCTACCCTTTGGGTCTTAGCACCCATTTAGCAGTAGAAAAAGCTGAGGCTGGAAAAACTCTCTGAATGTTCAAAATTAGTTATGGAGGTTCCTTGGATCTTGGTGGATATTTAGAGTGCTCAGCAGTGGATTCATCCAGCAGAGTGTAGAATGGATGTATGTAGACTGTTATAAAGGAGGCAGTGTGACTAGCAGGGCAGAGAAAGAATAAATTCATTTAGGACTGGAAGGGTCCACCTTCATACTCCAGCTCTGCTCAAATGACTCGTGGGATCTTGGGAAAAGCATTAGTCATCCACTCTTGGATCATATACATAGCTTTGTATCACTGGAAGTTTCCCTGAAGCTGACTTATTAATGCATAGTCTTTGTTTTGTAAAGATGGGTCACACATCAGCTCCTTGTTTGTGGGATGTTTGTTATTTTTGATGAAGAGTAACCTTCTCAGGATCAGTTAATTGAACCTGCTCATGGCTGCCCTGGGAGGTGGGGCTTTAACTATTACTATTGGGGTTAGCTATCCATTTCTTAAGCAACTAATTTAAAATAATCTTTTATTTTTGATCTAGGTCACCTCATATGACTAAGTTAAGCTCTGTATATTACTTTCCACTGTGACCAAATGCCTGAGGAAAGCCCCTGAAGGGTGAGAAGGATTTCTTTTGGCTTAGTTTATAGTGTCCAGTACATTATGGTGGGAAAGGCATGCCAGGGAGCCAGTTCCTGTCTCTGACAGCACGAGCACACAGTAGCAGCTTGTCGCATCTTATTTATTCAGGAAACAGAGAAATTGTTCCAGACTAGAACTGTCTATCACCTTCAAAGCCAACCCCTACTGACCTACATACAATGTCCATAAATCTTTCTTACCAAGGTTTCCAATGTTCCCAAATGTCTCCCCAGCTGGAGACTGAACACTCAAACACACAAACCTGTAAGAGATATTTCCGATTGCAGATTACAAAGTACTATGGGATTTAAACTGTAAAATTGAGTTAGTCATAAAATGTAGCTCTCATGGTTATTTGAGGATAAGCAGAGAGGCACACGCTGAGCATTGTCTGGAATACAGTGTGTCCATGTGTTTGCTTGACAATCATTTTAAGGCTTTGAAGACCAATAAGTTATTTTAAAAAGTTTGGGGCAGGACCGGCTTATACACACACACACACACACACACACACACACACACACACAAGAAGTATGAAGAGGGCAGATGGGTTTGTATTCTTCCTGTATGGTCAGACTCAAAGTCCTCACTGACTTCATCTTTGAACTAGCATTTAGATGGAAAATCTGATGTGAAAGTGGAGCATATTGTTACTTACTGCCGTCCCAATGTGTGCTCTGCCCTATGAACACAAAATTTCCATGGACTTTCCTTGCACAAGAGCTCAAAAAGACTCAAAGAAAGGACTAAGCAAGTATCCAAAGTCATTCGATATGCTGAACACACTGAGAGGCCACAGCTTGCCTTTATGTTTGCTATTTTGAACTAGAACTTGCCTTCCATGCAGATGGTAATGACATCCTAAGAACTGCATATGGACATAGAACCTTATCAAGTCTTTCTAGTTGGCAATGCTTGTCTGTGCTATCTAATTATTTGTGTGCTAAAACGATAACATTACAAGAAAGAGAAAAATGAGATATTCATAGTTCTGTTTCATTTCAGAATGAAATGAGAACTTTCTTACTCATAAATAATCCAATGTTCGACTATTGGTAGAATGTGTATGGAAAATTGCTTCAGTTGAGTTTGTTTGGTGCAATTTCCATTATTCAACTAGGTGTATATGTAACAACTATATATAATATATATGACAATTATATATATAATAAAATATTAAATACATATGTAAAACAACTGTGTAATATTAGTGATTATATATTAATTGAACATTCTGATATTTTTGTTCAAACCAGCATTATGCAAATGAAAAGGTTATGTAAAATGTTCATTTTTCTTTGCCTATAATGATGTTAAAGATCTCATAAAAAGCACCAGGAGAACTTGAGACAGGCACTGTGAAACAAAAATAAAAAATGTTAAAAACTATTATATTCAGAACCTTAAATGTTGTGTTTTATTTTACTGCTTTTGAACAATGGACCCCCATGTAGAACTCATTCCAAAACTGAACACTAACCATATGAAAATTATCCAGAGACCCTCCAACTGCAAAAACTCAGTGACATTCAGTACAAGAAGGCGTAAGACATCAGTTAATCAATTCATTTCTAGAGTGGTCAAAATTTGATACCATATCAAGAGAAGTAGAAATGACAAAGTAATCAACTCACCCAATTAGCTAACTGACAGGTGTGAGAGGCAGAATTAAAAACTCAAAGTATGCAGCATCTCTCTCTCTCTCTCTCTCTCTCTCTCTCTCTCTCTCTCTCTCTCTCTTTCATAGCCTCAGCAACAGGGAATGTTCCTAAATGCTTCAAAGCCAGAGGAAAACTTTGTAATAATTGTCAAAGTGTAACAGCCAGAAGTTAGCTGTTCTGCTCTTTAAAGCTCTGAAGAACACATAGTTACATGTAAAGCACACCTCTTTGCCACACTGACCATCTCTCAAACCGGAGAAGTTTTGTTTCTGTATTCACATGACATCCAAAATTTCACTCAAAAAATGATTGTAATGTTTTTCTGTTTTGTGTGTGTGTGTGTGAAAATTAAAGGACACAATTTCTTATAAATAGGAATCAGAGTCTTGCATTGTTTTGCATGAGGAATTGACAGCTTACTCTCAGCTCAATGACTCCTTTTAATGCCAACCTTCTCAAGCTTAGGCTAATTTGAATTGGAAATGTCCCCCATAAATGCCTGCATTTGACCACTTGATTCCCAGTTTGTGGCATTGTCTGAGGTCATAAAACAGTGGTTCTCAATCTTTCCAATGCTGTGACTTTTTTTTCTATATTCTTTGCTTACATTCCAAAACATTTTCCCTTTCCTGGTTTCCCCCCTCCCCCTAAATCCCATAAGCCCTCTTCCCTCCACCAATTCCCCAATCAACTCCCTCCCACTCCTCTGTCCTGGCAATCCCCTACAATGCTGCATCAAGCCTTGGAAAGACCCGGGCCCTCTCCTTCCTTCTTCTTGGGAATGATTTGGCATGTGGGTTGTGTTTTGGGTATTCTGAGCTTCTGGGCTAATATCAAATTATCAGTGACTGCATTCCATGTGTGTTCTTTTGCGAATGAGTTAGCTCACTTAGGATATTTTCCAGTTCCAACCATTTGCCTAGGAATTCCATGAATTCATTGTTTTTAATTGCTGAGTAGTATTCCATTGTGTAAATATACCACATTTTCTGTATCCATTCCGCCTTTGTGGGCCATTTGGGTTCTTTCCAGCTTCTGGCTATTATAAATAAGGCTGTTATGAACATAGTGGAGCATGTGTCCTTATTGCATGCTGGGGAATCCTCTGGGTATATGCCCATGAGTGGTATAGCAGGGTCCTCCAGAAGTGTCCTGCCCAGTTTTCTGAGGAACTGCCAGACTGATTTCCAGAGTGGTTGTACCATCTTGCCCAGCAGTGGAGGAGTGTTCCTCTTTCTCTACATCCTCCCCAACACCTGCTGTCTCCTGAGTTTTTAATCTTAGCCATTCTGACTAGTGTGAGGTGAAATCTCAGGGTTGTTTTGATTTGCATTTCCCTAATGACTAATGATGTTAAACATTTCTTAAGGTGCTTCTCAGCCATCTGAAGTTCTTCAGGTAAAAATTCTTTTTTGGCTCTGTACCCCATTTTTAATAGGGTTATTTGGTTTTCTGGAGTCTAACTTCTTGAGTTCTTTGTATATATTGGATATTAGCCCTCTGTCAGATGTAGGGTTGGTGAAGATCTTTCCCCAATTCATTGGTAGCCGTTTTGTCCTTTTGATGGTGTCCGTTGCCTTACAGAAACTTTGTAATTTTATGAGGTCCCATTTGCCAATTCTTGATCTTAGAGCATAAGCTATCCCCATCAAAATCCCAACTCAGTTCTTCATAGAGTTAGAAAGAGCAATTCTCAAATTCATCTGGAATAACATAAAACCCAGGATAGCTAATCTGAGGGGATCAGTATTCTGGACCTCAAGCAATACTACAGAGCAATACTGTTAAAAACTGCATGGTATTGGTACAGTGACAGGCAGGTGGATCAATGGAATAGAATTGAAGACCCAGAAATGAACCCACACACCTATGGTCACTTGATCTTCGACAAAAAAGCTGAAAGCATCCAGTGGAAAAAAGATAGCCTTTTCAACAAATGGTGCTGGTTCAATTGGAGGTCAGCATGCAGAAGAATGCGAATCAATCCATTCTTATCTCCTTTACTAAGCTCAACTCCAAATGGATCAAGGACCTCCACATAAAACCTGACACACTGAAACTAATAGAAAAGAAACTGGGGAAGGCCCTTGAGGACATGCCCTGTTACTTTTTAATTACAGTTCCTCATGTCATGACCCCCCCAACCATAAAATTTTGTTGCTCTTTCATAACTGTAATTTTTCTACTGTTATAAATTGTAGTGTAAATATCTGATAAGCAACCCCAAAGTGGGGGTAACCTACAGGTTGAGAAACTCTGTTCTAGACCCTTTTGCTCTGTGCTAGGCCTCAGCATGGCCAACATGGTGCTGGCAGATTTTGCCTTCCTCCCTTCTCTCTCCCTGGCTAAATCACTCAATTACATTCTTAACGCATCCCCTGTGGATCATTCTCTTATGTAGCCAATGACTCTTTTCTAAGACTAAACACCAAGGTCAAGATTAAGGTTAAGTTTCCTATTTTTGCTACACTGGCAAACAAGCCCAATCAGGACTCACTAACTCATCCTAACACAGATTTCCTGATTTTCTCTTCAAACAAACAAACAAACAAACAAACAGACAGACAAACTCCTACAAACCACCTGCTGTCCACCTTTGTTCCAGATAGATGCAACCTCTCTCCCTTCTCCCTACCCTTTCCCCCTGCTTGTTTCAACAGCATAATAAGTCACCTTTGTGCTGAGGATTTGGAGTCTGGATATGTTCTGTACAGATTCCAAGGGACCCTGTAACACAGACTTTGGGAGTTTATGGCCCTTACCCTACTTCCTGCTAGCGTTCCTGCCTTCAGTTTCTTATGTATAGATAAAATGTGATCTCTCAGATATATATACGCCTGCTTCTATGACTTATTCTATCATGATGGAATCTACCCTTTAGGGACCAAAGCCAAAATAAACTCTTCCTTAAGTTGCTTTTGGTACAGAGTTTCATGACAATAACAAAAATGTAGCATAAATATCTGCACAAAGCCGAAGTATAAGGATGTCTACCATCACATTGCAGTAAATATCTCAATAGATGACTAAAAAGCAAATGTATACAATAGAATTTTAAATTATCTATAAATAGAAATACTGTTGAAGTCTAATGATTTATGTCCAAAGACTTTATTCTGTGTTGAGTTCAAATGATAAATTATCCAAAATTATTTATAGCCTCATCCCATTGTTTTAAATATACTTTTTAAAAAAACACAGAAAAGTGGACGAAAATACTCCTTCTTCTATGTTGTATAACACAAACAAATTTTTGTTTTAGATATCTTTCCAAAGGAAAGAAAACAGACATGCATGCCAGCAATTGTAGAGGTAGAGGCAGAATATTCAAGAGCTCAAAGTCATCCCTGGCAGCACAGGGATGTCATTGCTAACCTAAGACTGTCTCATAGACAGAGGGGAATAGGAAAAGAGGAGGGAGAGTAGGGGAAGGAGGCAGGGAAGGAGAAGAGGAAGAGAGGGAGGGGGAGGTCAAGCAGCTGCAGGCACTGCTTAGTGAGCGTTCCTATGAGGTGAGCACACTGAGGATGCTGTCTTGAACATCCAAACAACTCTAGAAAGACATTGGACTGACCTCTGCCTTTCTCTCTCAGGCAAAAATTCCAGGAAGCTTGGCAGCATTGTTCAGATTTACTTAGCTTACTTCCAGAGGCTGAGACTGCTACCAGCTCATAATGGTGCTGCTTGAGATGACAGAAGAGTCCAAAATATGTGCCTAGAGCACCTAGGTGGGAGGGGACATGGGTTTCTCAGTCAGTCCTCCTTCCCTGGGACTCCCCTCATTGATGTCTCGCTGCTAGTTTGTTTTTTTGTAACAGAAAGATTTCAAACTAAGATTTTTACTAAATCTTCATGGACCACATGTTTGCTATTCTAGATTCTCTCTTGACTATGACTACTGGTCTCCTTGCTTCTTTCTAGGTTTGAAGATCACAGAGAAGAAACTTTAATTACTACTTCTATTTGTCTTACAGTTAGAAGTGACTTATTGCTGGAGTACAGTGCCATACAGCTTTTATTCCAGAAGTTTGGAGGCAGAGGCAGGGGGATCTAGGGATCCAAGGCCAATTGAAAAAAACAAAACAAAACAAAATAAATAGACAAACAAAAACAACAAAAAGTGACCTATTCATAATAAAGTCCATTTTAGAAATAACCCATCAAAATATTTTAAAGGTAAATGTCACTATGCTTTTACTGTACAGGAAATGACAGTTTACAGTTTGGCTTTGAAATTCACAAATAAATGGTGTTTACTTCCAATAACTTTCAACTCTGCCATTTAGCAAAAAGCCCCATCTGGTTCATGATGAAGCACTGGCCTTGAGAATGAGCAACTGTGCCTCAGCTTTGTCTTATCCTAAAATTTCCCGACAATCATTTAATACATTTATTTATATAATCCTTCACATAAGTAACTGGAAGATTATCGAGGTATCTTCTCCTACGGATTCATGGTTTTGTGTAACAATTGTAAACAGTTGTCTAATGATACTTGCCATTCTCCTTTGATTAGGTGCTTAACAGAATTTTATACTTCCTATATGAATGCATCTATTTGGTTATTTTGTTTTGTGCCATGAAACAAACGTCTTCTACATTGTACGGTATATGTGCTTGACAAGTAGAGTTTGCTATGATTTAGAGACAGCATCCTCTCTTGCATATATATATATATATATATATATATATATATATAGTTGATACTTAATGAGAAATTTTGCTGATTATTAGATGAATTGTGCCTATAGGTACTACCAAGTTTTTCTCTTAGTTCATTTGGTCTCAATTCTCTTTTATAACATCTAGAATTCAGGATATTTTCAATTTTAATAATAAGTCTGAATCTTTGTTCTGCTTTAATATGTAATTTATGCTTATTTAAATCCATTATGTGATAAATATGCTCATACATTTGCCTTAACTTTCACACACACACACACACACACACACACACAAACACGCGCACGCACAATACACATATAGATGAAACTTTTCAAGCATACTCTTTTGGCACATGCTCTGCCCCCTCCCCTGCTTTCCATGCAAATCCCCCTAGAACACATACTTGTTATCTCTACTATGAGCCTCCTTATTTACCACTTTATCTTGAAGTCTTTTAAATCCCCTTCCTATTTTATTTTCAATGCTTAGCTTTGTCCTCACTTCTCTGAAGACATTACCAGGAGTCGTCCTCACTCTTATCTCCCTTGTTCTTTCTTCTTCATATTCACAGGACATTTTTCTTTTCCTGATGTTGTGGTCATTTTGTCGTTCTGATTTTACACAGCTGTTCTCAGATCAGCTCACTATTCCCCATGGTCACAGCTAAAGAAACCGAGTGACTAACTGTCTCAACGCACACAATAATACCACCATTGCAATTTGCCTTAATTTCTTGCAATGAGCCAGAAGTATTATGGAGTATTATGGAGTTGTTTTTCATATCATTCTGTGTATGAGTCCTGAGTTTTGCTATTGTGTCTTTTTGTTTACTTTACTGGAGAGGTTAAAAAAAAATCTGACAGCATCTTTTCTACAGTTTTTTGCTGCCCTTTTAAGATGTTATCTACTAAATCCCATGCATTTACCACAAGCTTTTCCTACACAGTTCAGGAGAGCACTGTAGTATGTGGGTGTGGACTGGGAAGAAACTGTGATTTGTTGTTCAGCATTTCATCCTGTTTCAACCCCTTAGCAGTAGATATAGTAAAATAGGACAGTATAATCACCACATTAAGGGAAAAGTTCAACAAGAAGGGCACTTACCTGTGCAGTAATCCATCTTTCTTACCAGATGTCTCAACCCTGGTCATTGTGAGATTTACTTATTTCTCTCTAACATTCCTGTGGCATCTTCTCAATAGTTAAAGGATACATTGCTGAAATCATATGCAAACCTTGGTCTTTGTCTGCCTTAGAAAAGGTGAGTTAATAGCTTCATTGAGTTGAAGGTGCTCACAAGGGAAATAGATGCTTGCCCCACCCCCAGGGACAAGCATCTGTCTGTTCAAAGCCCATCACCACAGGGTTGGTGTGCTGGCAAGGAAGAAAGGCCAAAATAATCATCCTGAATTACACTATTTTAGAAAAGGAAATGATGGCATAATGTGAGCTTTTACTAAGGAAGAAAATAATGCCCAGAAGACATTTTGAAAGTTAATAACCATGAAGATGCCTGGAGGCTGTTTAAGAACAGCTTGTTGGAAAGTCTAACTTAGCTCAAAAAGAATGGACACTTAAAAATAAATGCTAAATGGCTAAATGGCAAAGAAAGAAGGCTATTCTGTGGCAGAAAATGAATCTTTTTATGCAGGGAGTAGTTTCCAAAAAGTAGCAAAGGAATCCTGAAAAATGTTGTAGGTGAAATGCAATTGAAGCTCCTAACTAAACTGGATGCAAACTCCTTAATTTTCAGAGATTTTGGGGAGGAAATCCAAAACCAAATACAAAACTTTGAAGAAAAACAGCCTAACTCTCAATAGAACTACTCAAAGTTGGTGATGTTAAAGGGATGGGAGGAAAGTGATAGTTAAGCACATGTTGGCCATAGTCAAAACAGTTTTAAAAGGAACTTTACCACTACATATATTTTGTTTGTTTCTGTGTGTACAGGAGGATGTATGTGTTCATATGTATATGTGTTTCATGTGTAGAGGGCAGGGGATGGTTTCAGATATCATTCCTCAGATGCTATCCACCATTTTCACTTGGCTTGTTTTCTTTACACAAGCTCTCTCCCTGTCTTGGAACTAGCCACTGATGCAAGTCTGACTGTCAGCAAAGCTCAGGAGTTTATCTGCTTCTGGCTCTCAACCGTCCCAGCTCTGAGATTACACCTTTTCACCACCACATACACCATACACACGTTTAAAAGCCACAATATTGAAAGATCAAAATCAAGTCCCCATGATTGCAAATTATAGCAAATTTCCCAGGCTTTGGATATACATCAGTTAGGAAATTTATTATGATTTGCTTATTAGTCTACTTTCGGCAGTGCAGAGGATTAACTCCAGAACCTTCTGTATACTAGGTAATTTCATCACAAACGCCCAGCCTCTTGTCCTGTGTTCTACTTATTAGAGTGTTATAGAGACATACAACTTTTACATTGTGTTTCTGCAAAGGAACTTTATCAGTTAACTTTTGATGCATGATATGCCCTTCCAAAACTTAATGGCAAGAAATAAGATGGCAGTTTATACAGGGATGAACTACACCATTCACCCAGATTATCTGCCTTCCACTAAGGAGGCTTCAGTGAATTCTGAACAGTCTTAGCTAGAGGTGATGGTGAAGCTGAATTTTTTTACACACTCATTCCTTAACATCTTCTTTTTCTTGTAGCCTCCTTCCCTGGCTACCTCAGGACCACCCACAGCCTAGAAAATGACACATGCATTAACACTTAACACTTTCAAAAGCATATGGGCTTTCCATGCTTTGGCTTCTGTCACAGTTCCTCATTTCCTATTGGCCAAATCCAGTTATCTGGCTAAAGCAGGACTAAGAAATGAATAGCTGAACTCTGCTCCTTAACTGCTTGTATTGTGAATGTTAATTATGTTCCCCCCAAAACTGTATGTACTAGAGGGTCTGCATGTATATTCTGGAAACCTGGCCCCAGCTGGTTCTGATTAGTAAAGATACTAACAGTCAATAGCTGAGGAAGAAAGACAGAGGTAGGATTTTAGGATTCCTGGACTTGGGAGAAGGAAGAGATACTCCAGGCCTGGAGTGTGAAGAAGAGAAGAGAGACAGCATGCATGAGAAAGTGCAGGACAGGGAGGCATGACCACCATGTGAAAGAGCAGGGAGAATATTGCCCAGAGGGCTGCCCAACTGGGTCCAGAGCAGCCAAGATAAAAAATAGAATTAGTAAGTAATCACTTGGGATTAGCCACATAGAAGTTAGGCAATGGCCTGGCTATTGTGCTGTTTAAAGCATATTAAAATATAAAGGTTGAATATATGTCTTTCATTCAGTAACATAAACCATTGAGGCAGGCAGAACAACCACGCTGCTAGGATTTATTATTAATTATTTCTACACTACACCTAGATGGGAAGGATGGCAAAGTTACATCACAGAAGGAGGTACATATAAAAAGGAATGATCTTGGAGGTGCATGCAAACAGTCCTGCATAGTTAGCTCTCTAATAATCAGACTTTCCTTCCACAAGTCAAATACAGGTTCTCAGTTCTACAGAAGTCATCCCATGATGGATGGTGACATACTTGAAATATCTTCATCACAGTCAGTTTCTGGTGTAGATGCTTGTTTATATGCCACTCTTTAACTGTGTCTCTTAGTTCAAAGTCTTATATTAGCATTATGTAGTTCTTGTCAAACGTTTCAACATACAAGAATGAGAAGGTACTCATGATGGGATCAGGCACTCCCATCCAGAAAGAAAAGGACAGAATTGCTTAGCCACTGTGAAATCCTATCAGGCTAGTATTAACAAAGACCTGTTCTTTTTGAGCAGCCACCATCCTTAATTAGGATTCCATTTTAGTTCTAGAAGTTGGTCCCCAGTTCATATAATTCTTGTACTCTTGCCATGCCCTCTTAAAACCTGAGATTTGCCCAGAGTTTGCAGGTATTCACTGATGCTCTTTGGAGGTAACAGAGTGGGAATCACCTTGACAACAGTTTTTGAATGTCCTAATAAAGCAGATTCAAGTACCTTCCTTACTTACCAAATCTGTACCCCAAAGTTCTGTGAGAATAGTAACCTCTGCTGATTACATACCATGTTACTCAGACTGAGACAATGCCCTTAAAATTATTAAAGCCTCACCTAACTGAAAGTGTCTAAAAGGCACCGTCTTAAATTGTTCTGGTGGTTTAAAAACGGACTTTATAGCCTTTAGACCACTCTTTTTTTTTTAATTTTTTTTATTCGATATAATTTATTTACATTTCAAATGATTTCCCCTTTTCTAGCCCCCCCACTCCCCGAAAGTCCCGTAAGCCCCCTTCTCTTCCCCTGTCCTCCCATCCACCCCTTCCCACTTCCCCGTTCTGGTTTTGCTGAATACTGTTTCACTGAGTCTTTCCAGAACCAGGGGCCACTCTTCCTTTCTCCTTGTACCTCATTTGATGTGTGGATTATGTTTTGGGTATTCCAGTTTTCTAGGTTAATATCCACTTATTAGTGAGTGCATACCATGATTCACCTTTTGAGTCTGGGTTACCTCACTGAGTATGATATTCTCTAGCTCCATCCATTTGCCTAAGAATTTCATGAATTCATTGTTTCTAATGGCTGAATAGTACTCCATTGTGTAGATATACCACATTTTTTGCATCCACTCTTCTGTTGAGGGATAACTGGGTTCTTTCCAGCATCTGGCAATTATAAATAGGGCTGCTATGAACATAGTAGAACATGTATCCTTATTACATGGTGGGGAGTCTTCAACAAATGGTGCTGGTTCAACTGGAGGTCAGCATGCAGAAGAATGCGAATTGATCCATCCTTGTCTCCTTGTACTAAGCTCAAATCCAAATGGATCAAGGACCTCCACATAAAGCCAGACACTCTGAAGCTAATAGAAAAGAAACTGGGGAAGACCCTTGAGGACATCGGTACAGGGAGAAAGTTTCTGAACAGAACACCAATAGCGTATGCTCTAAGATCAAGAATTGACAAATGGGACCTCATAAAATTACAAAGTTTCTGTAAGGCAAAGGACACCATCAAAAGGACAAATCGGCAACCAACAAATTGGGAAAAGATCTTCACCAATCCTACATCAGATAGAGGGCTAATATCCAATATATATAAAGAACTCAAGAAGTTAGACTCCAGAAAACCAAACAACCCTATTAAAAATGGGGTACAGAGTTAAACAGAGAATTCTCACCTGAAGAACTTCGGATGGCGGAGAAGTATCTTAAAAAATGCTCAACTTCATTAGTCATTAGGGAAATGCAAATCAAAACAACCCTAAGATTTCATCTTACACCAGTCAGAATGGATAAGATTAAAAATTCAGGAGACAGCAGGTGTTGGAGAAGGTGTGGAGAAAGAGGAACACTCCTCCACTGCTGGTGGGGTTGCAAATTGGTACAACCACTCTGGAAATCAGTCTGGCAGTTCCTCCGAAAACTGGGCACCTCACTTCCAGAAGATCCTGCTATACCACTCCTGGGCATATACCCAGAAGACTCCCCACCATGTAATAAGGATACATGTTCTACTATGTTCATAGACCACTCTTAAATATATACTTCTTCATGAAGACATGTCTTATTTTGAGGACCTTATGCTTGACTGGAGAAACTGGAGATGAAGCCGTTTCATTTTCCAATCCAGGAAAGTCGTAATCTCAATATATCACTAAATTCAGCTTGCCAAACACTTCCTTCTTTAGCCTATCATTCTCTCAAGTGTAGCTAGCCAGAAGCCAATAGATGCATTCAGCATTTGGTCATAAAATCCTGGCCCCATCTGAGAGTTTACTGAGGACGGTTTTGTGTTTTTGACACTTTCCTCCATTGTTTGTAACTATGTAAGAGGAATTACATCTTCCCAGACTGCAATTATTGTCTCCTTGCCACTTCATCACCTCTAACAGATTCTTTGCCTTTTTTTCCAATTTAGACTAGAAGTTTCTTCAGTGTTTTCAGCTTTTTCTTGTCTTATCCTAAACCTATCTTGAGTTTTTCAGTGTTTGGTAATGACAGCCTCCTCTTCTGATATTGCCTCCTAAACTGCTACACATAATAAAAGCATCCCAGGATATAAGAACCTGGCTGGACATGACCTAAGCATGTGGTTGTTTTGGTATTTTTAACCATAATTTTGGGTGCTTGCTGGACAATTGCATTAATCAAGGTAGACTGATGGCAACTGACTCTAGGATGGCCTTCACTAGAAATCTGGAGAACAGGTGATCTGGGACAATAATGCCTTTTTATTTTTTTTTGAGATTAAACCTTCTTTTCAATGCCCCATAGCTCACAGGAACTAAACCAACCAAAAAGTACACACAGAGGGACCCATGGCTCCAGCCGCATATGCAGCAGAAGACGGCATTATCTGACCTCAACTGGAGGGAAGGCCCTTGGTCTTGTGAAGGCTCAATGCCCCAGTGTCCGGGAATGCTAGCAGTGAGGCAGGAGTGGGTGTGTGGGTGGGGGAGCACCCTCATAAAAGCAGGGGGAAGGGGAGAGGATGGGGGTTTGTAGAGAGGAAACCAGGAAAAGGGATAACATTTGAAGTATAAATAAATAAAATAACCAAATAATAATAATCATAAAAAAACAGCAATATCCAATTACAAGCAGAGAGGATGAAGCCAGTGTACAACACTTTTCAAGGATCTTTTCAAGACGCATTTACTCGTGTTCTATTGATCAGGCAACTTACATATTCAAGCCTGTCACTGAAAGGTATAGAATATAAATGCAACAGGCAAGTCACACTGCAAACGGTGTGACCACAGAAACATTTTCTTAGAAACCAGTTTACCATCAGAAAATACAAACTAGTTGATAAACTATATTCAGATAAATCCCTTTGCCTGCTTATAAGTCCTGCTTATAAATCTATGGCAAATAAGTGGGTAGAGATAGACACAAGGTTTGAGGCTTTGCTGGTTAATCATCAAGATTCTAGGTTCTATGTGGACATCTTAGATCATGTCCTGCAGAGATGAGGCTGAACAGAGGGATCAGCTGACACAGTGGATCTCTTACTGAGGCCTGAGAGAATGAAGCAAGGACATCACCTTAGCTCCCTGCTCTACAAAGCTTATATGTGACCAAGTGAGCCAAACCAAAAGCAATCTCAAGGTTCCCTTAAAAGAAAGGTGAGGCAGTATTTCCCCAAGTGACAAGCCAACCCTTAAGCAATACATGTAAGAAAACGCTCCTAGTTACAGCCCAGAAGTCTCAGGAGATTGCCCCACATTCATCATGGGAGGCCCCAGGATGAATGTGGAACTGGGCATGACACCCTGAATGGCTAAAGCCAAGCACAGCTCCACAGTGCAATAAGAAGATATAGAAAATTAGATGTTTTTATCGCTTTGGTTTTTAATGCTGAAAGAATAATAAAGTCTTTGATTTCATTTACATTATTGCTACATAAAAATCTAAAAGAACTCCATTAATAATGTTAGTTATCTTTGTCATTGGATTTGAATATTTCAATATTGTTAAATTTTTATGTTTGATATGAATTTCATTATAAAATTAAAGCAGATTTTCCCTTAAAATGATTATTGCTAAAATATGAACTAATTCACTGTCTAGTATTAATTTCCTTCAAGAACTTTGTTCTAAAGACAAGATGCACAACACTACACACACACACACACACACACACACACACACACACACACACATACACACACACCATTTACTTACCCTAGAATGATTTTTGTGTGGTTTAAGTACATGCTTTCTCAGAATAGATAGGCAAGGTCTTCCCTGCAGAAACATGCCCTGGGCTTCAAGTTCTTGTTTTGTTTTTGTTTGTTTGCTTTGGTTTTGCCTTACACTTTCCTAAGATGGTAAGCATATACAGAGACACTTTTTCAAGGTTACAAATAACTTTGGAAAGTTGACTAAATAGAAATAACAAAATTATGGAAAGAATTTCCAGAACGATAGCACAAGCCACGGTGTATGGAAGAAAGTGACTGATAGGTCTCCCAGTGAACACAGTTACAGAGTGAGTTGGCACTTACAGAGCTAATGTGGTTGCTGTCCTCAAAGAGTTTGCAAATCTAGATAAGATAAGGCAAATGGCAATGATTAAATCAGGAGCTTGCCTTGCATTTAATCTCACTATATGAATACATAAGCAAACTGGGTAGGAATATATTTGTTGGAGACAGATAAGAATCTCAGCTCTTTTCACATTTTCTGGAGAGTTTTCATTTTGGCTTTGAACACATTTTAACATAAATTTAAAATCAAATACACTCCATACTCTATTTCCTGCTTAATTCATTCTTTCCAAAAAGGAGAAATAAGGTAAAGAATAGGTGGATAACGCAGCAGAATTTTTAGTTAGTATAGTTATTAGTTATTTCTTCACATCCTACTGCAAAGGACATGTAGGATAAAAAGAAATAAGGAACCTAAAAAGATGACATGAAGTCATTTCCTGCTAGCCCCCATGGTAGGCATGAATGTCATTAGAAACATGGTGAGGATACCTTATATACAGATCACAATGCTGTGTCACTGGAAACCCCTAGAAAATCATATAAAATACATCATAGTGAGCAACTAGGTGTAATTTCACATAAATAAATAATTTATAATATGGCCTTAGCTGCTAATTTTTATAAATTTTGGCTTGAGAAATAAAATATCACAAGCTGACTACAAGCTCCATGTTGCTGAACCTGGCCTTAAACTCCTAATACTGAAATAAGAAAGATGGGAGCTTAAAATTATAAAGAAAATATATACAGTTTTCTGAGGAACCACCAGACTCATTTCCAGAGTGCTAGTACCAGCTTGCAATCCCGCCAGCAGTGGAGGAGTGTTCCTCTTTTTCCACATCCTCACCAACACCTGTTGTCTCCTGAGTTTTTAATCACCAGCCATTCTGACTGGTGTGAGGTGAAATCTCAGGGATGTTTTGATTTGCATTTCCCTAATGACTAATGATGTTGAACATTTTTTAAGGTGCTTCTCAGACATCCGAAGTTCTTCAGGTGAAACTTCTTTGTTTAGCTCTGTACCCCACTTTTAATAGGGTTTTTTGATTTTCTGGGGTCTACCTTCTTGAGTTCTTTGTATATATTGGATATTAGTCCTCTGTCAGATGTAGGATTGGTGAAGATCTTTGCCCAATTTGTTGGTTGCCGATTTGTCCTTTTGATGGTGTCCTTTGCCTTATTGAAACTTTGTAATTTTATGGGGTTCCATTTGTCAATTCCTGATCTTAGAGCATAAGCTATTGGTGTTCTGTTCAGAAACTTTCCCCCTGTACTGATATCCTCAAGGGTCTTCCCCAGTTTCTTTTCTATTAGTTTCAGTATGTCTGACTTTATGTAGATGTCCTTGATTCACTTGGAGTTGAGCTTAGTGCAAGGAGATAAGAATGGATCAATTCGCATTCTTCTGCATGCTGGCCTCCAATTGAACCAGCACCATTTTTTGAAAAGGCTATCTTTTTTCCACTGGACGTTTTTAGCTCCTTTGTCAAATATCAAGTGACCAGAGCTGTGTGGGTTCTTTTCTGGATCTTCAATCCTATTCCATTGATCCACCTGCCTGTCACTGTACCAATACCATGCAGTTTTTAACAGTATTGCTCTGTAATATTGCTTGAGGTCAGGTATACTTATTCCCCAAGAAGTACTTTAACTGTTGAGAATAGTTTTAGCTATCCTGGTTTCTTTGTTATTCCAGATATTAGAAACAATGAATTCATGAAATTCTTAGACAAATAGATGGAGCTGGAGAACATCATCCTAAGTGAGGTAACCGAGTCTCAAAAGATCAATCATGGTATGAACTCCCTGATAAGTGAATATTAGCCTAGAAACTTGGAACACCCAAGACATAATCCACATATCATATGATGGCTAAAAAGAGTGGAGGAGTGGCCCCTGGTTCTGGAAAGGCTCAGTGCAGCAGTATAGGGCAAAACCAGAACAGGGAAGTGGGAAGGAGTGGATGGGGGAACATCGAAAGAGAAGAGGGCTTATGAGACTTTCAGGGAGTGGGGAGTCAAGAAATGGGAAATCATTTGAAATGCAAATAAGGAATATATCAAATAAAAATAAATGAAATAAAAAAGAAAAAATATATAGAAAAAAAGATAAATTGTAAAAATCATGACCCCATCATCCCATAAATCAAAAATGAGTTCACCAGAAAGCATATTTTTCTACCTTTGTGTGTGTGTGTGTGTATTTATTCTTTTTTTTATTCGATATATTTTTTATTTACATTTCAAATGATTTCCCCTTTCCTGGTCCCCCACTCCCCAAAAGTCACATAAGCCCCCTTCCCTCCACCTGTTCTCCCACCCACCCCTTCCCAATTCCCTGTTCTGGTTTTGCCCTATACTGCTACACTGAGTCTTTCCAGAACCAGGGGCCACTCCTCCATTCTTCTTGTACCTCATTTGATGTGTGGATTATGTTTTGGGTATTCCAGTTTTCCAGGCTAATATCCACTTATTAGTGAGTACATACCATGATTGATCTTTTGAGACTGGGTTACCTCATTTATTAAGATGTTCTCCAGCTCCATCCATTTGCCTAAGAATTTCATGAATTCATTGTTTCTAATGGCTGAATAGTACTCCATTGTGTATATATACCACATTTTTTTGCATCCATTCTTCTGTTGAGGGATACCTGGGTTCTTTCCAGCTTCTGGCTATTATAAATAGGGCTGCTATGAACATAGTGGAGCATATATCCTTATTACATGCTGGGGAATCCTCTGGGTATATGCCCAGGAGTGGTATAGCTGGATCTTTCGGAAGTGACATGCCCAGTTTTCTGAGGAACTGCCAGACTCATTTCCAGAGTGCTTGTACCAATTTACAACCCCACCAGCAGTGGAGGAGTGTTCCTCTTTCTCCACATCCTCGCCAACACCTGCTGTCTCCTGAGTTTTTAATCTTAGCCATTCTGACTGGTGTAAGGTGAAATCTCAGGGTTGTTTTGATTTGCATTTCCCTGATGACTAGTGAAGTTGAGCATTTTTTAAGATGTTTCTCTGCCATCCGAAGTTCTTCTGGTGAGAATTCTTTGTTTAACTCTTTACTCCAATTTTTAATAGGGTTATTTGGTTTTCTGGGGTCTAACTTCTTGAGTTCTTTGTATATATTGGATATTAGCCCTCTATCTGATATAGGGTTGGTGAAGATCTTTTCCCAATTTGTTGGTTGCCGATTTGTCCTTTTGATGGTGTCCTTTGCTTTAGAGCATGAGCTATTGGTGTTCTGTTCAGGAACATTCCCCCTGTACTGATGTCCTCAAGGGTCTTCCCCAGTTTCTTTTCTATTAGCTTCAGAGTGTCTGGCTTTATGTGGAGGTCCTTGATCCATTTAGATTTGAGCTTAGTACAAGGAGACAAGGACGGATCAATTCACATTCTTCTGCATGCTGACCTCACAGGAGGCACACATATCAGCCAGAGACAAGACCAACTAACTTTAGAAATAACAAGATTGCAAAGGGCAAACGCAGGAACGCTACTAACAGAAATCTAGGCAATATAGCAGCATCTGAACCAAACTCTCCAACATCAGCAAGTCCTGATTATGCAAACACATCAGAAAAACAGGATTTGGATTTAAAATCACTGTTCATGATGCTGCTAGAAGAACACAAAAAGGACATAAATGAATCTCTTAAATAAATACAGGGGATCATGAATAAGTTAGAAACCCATATAATGGAAACACAAAAATCACTTAAAGAAATTCAGGAGAATAAGGCTCTGGAAATAGAAGCCAATAAAGAAGAAACACACGCAAAAAAAAAATCTTAAAGAAATGCAGGAGAAAGTAAATCAAACAGTAGAAGTCATGAAAGAAGAAACAAAAATCTTTTAAAGAATTACAGGAAAACACAAACAAGCAAGTGAAGGAGCTAAGCAAAACCATCCAGGATCTAAATCAGAAGTAGAAACAACTAAGAAATCACAAAGGGAGACAACTTTGGAGATAGAAAACCTTGAGAAAAAATCAGGGGCCATAGATGCAAATATCAACAACAGAATACAAGAGATGGAAGAAAGAATCTCAGATGCCGAAGATGCCATAGAAACCATGGACTCAACAGTCAAAGAAAATGCAAAATGCAAAAAGCTTGTATTCCAGAACATCCAGGAAATCCAGGACACAATGAGAAGACCAAACCTAAGGATTATAGGTATAGATGAGAGTGAAGATTTACAGCTGAAAGGACCAGCAAATATCTTCAACAAAATTATGGAAGAAAACTTTCCTAACTTAAAGAGAAAGATGCCCATGAATATACAAGAAGCCTACAGAACTCCAAACAGACTGGACCTGAGCAGAAATACCTCTTGTCACATAATAATCAAAACTCCAAATGTACTAAACAAAGAAAGAATATTAAAGGCAGTAAGAAAAAAAGGCCAAGTAACATATAAAGGAAGACCTATCAGAATCACACCAGACTTCTCACCAGAGACCATGAAAGCTAGAAGATCCTGGGCAGATCTCATGCAAACTCTAAGAGAACACAAATGTCAGCCAAGACTACTATACCCAGCAAAACTTTCAATCACAATAGATAGAGAAACCAAGATATTCCATGACAAAACCAAATTTACACAATATCTTTCTACAAACCCAGCTCTACAAAGACTAATAGGAGGAAAACTCCAATACAAGGAGGGAAACTACACCCTGGAAAAAGCAAGATAGTTACCTTTTTTCATCAAACCCAAAAGAAGATAACCACTCAAATATAAAAATAACATCGAAAATGACAGGAAGTAATAATCACTATTCCTTAATATCTCTTAAGGTCAATGGACTGAACTCATCAATAAAAAGACATAGACTAACAGACTGGATAAGGAAACAGGACCCTACATTTTTCTGTATACAAGAAACACACCTCAATGTCAAAGACAAAAACTTCCTTAGAGTAAAAGGCTGGAAGACAATTTTACAAGCCAATTGTCTCAGAAAACGAGCTGGAGTAGCCATTCTAATATCAGATAAAATTGATTTTCAACCTAAAGTCATCAAAAGAGATACAGAAGGACACTTCTTGCTGGTCAAAGGAAAAATCCACCAAGAAGAACTTTTAATTCTGAACATCTATGTGCCAAATGCAAGGGCACCCTCATTCATAAAATAAACTTTACTAAAGCTCAAAGCACACATTTCACCTAACACAATAATTGTGGGTTATTTCAACCCTACACTCTCCTCAATGGACTGATCAGGAAAACAGAAACGAAACAGGGACACAATAAAACTAATTCAAGCCTTAGATCAATTGGACTTGACTGATATTTATAGAACATTTCACCCTAAAACAAAAGAATATACCTTTTTCTCAGCATCTCATGGTACCTTCTCCAAAATCGACCATATAATTGGTCACAAGACAGACCTCAACAAATATAAAAAGATCGAACTAATCCCATGCCTCCTATTGGATTACTATGGAGTAAGAGTGGTCTTCAATGGCAACAAAAACAACAGAAAGCCCACATACACATGGAGGCTGAACAATAATCTACTCAATGACACCTTGGCCGAAGAAGAAATAAAGAAAGAAATCAGAGACTTTTTATAATTTAATGAAAATGAAGGCACAACATACCCAAATCTTTGGGACACAATGAAAGCAGTGCTAAGAGGAAAACTCATAGCCCTGAGTGCCTCCAAAAAGAAAATGGAGAGTGCATACACTAGCAGCTTAATGACACACCTGAAAGCCCTGGAACAAAAAGAAGCCAATTCACCTAGGAGGAGTAGAAGACAGGAAATTATCAAACTTAGGGCTGAAATCAGTCAAGTGGAAACAAAGAGAACCATACAAAGAATCAACGAATCCAGAAGCTGGTTTTTTGAGAAAATCAACAAGATAGATAGACCCTTAACCAGACTTACCAAAGGGCAGAAAGAAAGTATCCAAATTAACAAAATTGGAAATGAAAAGGGGGATATAACAACAGAAACTGAGGAAATTCAAAAAATTATCAGATCCTACTACAAAAGCCTATACTCAGCACAACTGGAGAATCTGGACGAAATGGATAATTTCCTAGACAGATACCAAATACCAAAATATTTTTCTACTTTTAAACATCATTTTGCTTCTCTTGTTTTGCCATCATATTTACTACTACTAAATCTTGGATTGAAATGTAACTGTCATCAAAGCAATGTATAAGCAGAAACATACAATGTTCTTGCCTTTATAAATAATTTGTCAGTGTAAATTAATAAATGAACATCCTAATAAGTACAAAAAACAAAAGAGTTTGCTTGCTTTCCAGTGAGATTTTTTTTGGAGAAAACTAAATTTTCATTTTGAAGTGGATATCAATTAGAATTTGAGTCTGGATTAGGACTTATTGTCCATGTCTCCTTTTAGTTGGGACTCCATCTGTGGCAGACCCAATGTGGGCCTGTGTGTTCTGCCTCAGTCTCTGCAAGCTCACATGCACATTGATTCTGTTGGCTTAGAGGGCCTGGTTTCTCTGGTGTCCTCCATCCCCTCTTCCTCTCACATTCTCTCTATCTGAGCCCTGAAGAAAAGGATTTTATAGAGCTCTCCTATTTTGGGCTGAGTATTTTAAGGTCTCTTACTTTCTACAAATTTCTAGCTATGGGTCTCTATATTAGTTCCCATCTCTGATGATAACTGATCAAAGTGCTCACCCATGAGTGTAGTCAACTGTCATTAAAAGTAATTTTATAACTAGGTTCCTATGATGATTTGTATATGCTTGGCCCCGGGAGTGGCACTATTAAAAGGTGTGGCCCTGTTGGTGTAGGTATGGCATTGTTAGAGTAGGTGTGTCAGTGTGAGTGTGGGTTTTGAGACCCTAATCCTAGCTGCCTGGAAGTCAGCATTCTGCTAGCAGCCTTCAGATGAAGATGTAGAACTTTCAGCTCCTCCTGCACCATGCCTGCCTGGATGCTGCCATGTTTCCCCCTTGATGATAATGGACTGAACCTCTGACCTTGTAAACTATCCCCAATTAAATGATGTCCTTATAAGAGTTGCCTTGGTTATAGTGTTTGTTCAGAGGAGTAAAACCCTAAGTAATACACTGCTTTTAACATTTTGGTTTTCCTTAGGTCATTAGGATATCTAACCTCAGATTCTTGATCAAGTAGACAGTATTGGGTATAGATCCCATCTCATGCAGTAGTCCTATACTTAAAGAAGGTTTTGATTGGACATCCCTACAAGCTTTGTGCCATTATTATACTAGCATATCTTGAAATCAGGATATCATTGTAGATCAAAGAGTTTAAAACTTGATTGGTGTTTATATTTAGTTTTTGGTAGCTTGCAGAGTTCATTTCTGTAGCATAGGCACAGGCAAATAGAAGTGAAGGCTTTACAGGGACACCAGGCAGGTCAACTTCTTGTTCAATGAGTTGTGTGGGTACTGTCTTCAGCAATAGGACCTTGGGGTTCCAATGGGACCTTTGGACAACAATGTAATTAGTTCTAACTAATTCTCAGTACTAGAGGCTTCATGTGGTGATGAGCTACGGGCTAAGGGACCCAGCTGAGTGTTGATGGACCTGGTTGATGCCTTGAGGCTCTGGTTAGTAGTTGCCAGATGGTCCCTTGGGCGTTAGCTCTGTGAAGTGCATTGAGACATTACTGTCAGAGAGGGACTACAGTGTAGCCTCAGTTTGTGAGCTTTTGCCTGTTTGACTGCTCAGCAGTAGCTCCCCACAAACCCAAGTCTTTCAGGGCTACTGACTCCAAGTGGTTGCTGAGAGTTTTTTGTTTGTTTGTTTGGTTGGTTGGTTTTTGTTTGTTTGTTTGATTTTTGTTTTATTTGCCTCTGCATTTCCTGTTCCTTTGTTGTTGTTTTGTTTTTAATTTAATTTCTTTTTACTTGCTCACTTTACATCTTGCTCATTGCCCCCCCCCAGGTCACCCCCACTCACAATTCTTCCCCCATCCCCCATTCCCTTCTTCTCTGACAAGGTGGAGGCCCCTGGGTATCCCTACTACCCTGGTACTTCAAGTTTCTAGACTCTGCATTTCTTAACCTCTAATTATTAAATGATAGAGCTAGAAGCACTTTTGTTTTGGGGAGGGGAGGGTTAGTGCATGTACCCAGTAACGTCTCATTTCCTCCTCAAAGACTCCTATCATTTTCTTCATGGTGAGTTAAAGTCTTCGTGTTGTGCTTCAGCTATATTGTAGTTCTCAAGGCTTGCTCTCCTAGGATTGCTGGGCTCTAGTGGAGACATACTTTCCTAAATGTTGCTGTGTTTCTATACTATCTTCTAGGCATTTGGGATTAGAATTATTAGAGATGTAAATGCTGATATTTGGTCTTACTATTGTTGGTTGGGTATTTTGTTTCTTGTTTCCCTTTGGCTTACCTTCTCTAATCTAAGGAAGATGTGGTGGCTTTATGTTGCCTGGCTGGACATTTTTCTGGGATCCTGATAGGTGTGACTACTGAGGTATATGGGTAAAATACATCCATAGGTTTGGGAACAGACATAGGAAAGGGGAAGGTTTGGCGGTGGTGGAGAGGGAGTATATAAGAGGAAGAAAACCTGGGTGTTGTACCAACATCTGCTTAGTCCCCTGGGAATGGAGACAGAAAATGAGGAGAAACCCCAAATAATCTGCTATGGAGCTGGAGGTAAGACTGGGGATTGAATTTTGAGGCAAACAGCTAGAAGGACCAAGATATGATGCTCACCTAACTGCTTTGTTGCCCTACTTGCTTTCTCTAGCATGCTTAGCTAGAGGTTTCCCAGGGAATGCTGAGATAAAATGGTGCACAGAGGATGAAATGTGTAAAGATAAAGTCTGGATGATCTGATGGAGGTGAGGCAGAAAGGGGAACTTATGGCTGAGACTGTGGGATGGAATTTGGAGAAAATGAAGGAAAGGTGAAGACCTGCAATTGGCCTACCTGTTTCCCTGGCAGTAAGGTTAGAATATTTTATTGCAATTGCTCTTTGAGTTATTGGCTTGAATTTCATAAAAATGATTGTTAAATGCATTTTGGCTTGGGTTTTATTGAAGTGTTTCTTATAATGTCTCAAATTGTCCAGCACATAGTTCTTCCACTTTGTATTTTGATGTGACATTCTCAACATTGATGATTATAAAATCAAAGGATCTACCAACTTAAAGAAAATTAAAAGGCTCTGTACCCAGAAGTATCAAATATTTAGCCAAGATTTAACTCTTTGAAAAAAATAGTTCTTTGAAAATTTTATATAATGTGTTTTGATTCAATGTGAATTATATTCACCTCCTGCAGCCTCCAGAATCCATTTTCCCTTCCATACTAATTTAACTTCATGTTATAATTTTTTTTAATATTTTTATTTTCTATATTCTTTGTTTACATTCCAAATGATTTCCGCTTTCCTGGATCCCCCCTCCCCATATGTCCCATAAACCTTCTTCTCTCCATCCATTCTCCAATCACCTCCCTCCTTTTTTTCTCTGTCCTTATATTCCCCTCCAATGCTAGATCAGTTCTTTCCAGGATCAGGACCTTCTCCATACTTCTTCATGGGAGTCATTTGTTATGCGATTTGTGCCTTGGGTATTCAGGGCTTCTGGGCTAATTAATATCCACTTATCAGAGATTGAATTCCATGTGTATTCTTTTGTGACTGTGTTACCTCACTTAGGATGATATTTTCCAGATCAAACCATTTGCCTAAAAATTTTGTGAATTCATTGTTTCTAATTGCTGAGTAGTATTCCATTGTGCAAACATACCACATTTTTTGTATCCATTCCTCCTTTGAGGGACATCTGGGTTCTTTCCAGCTTCTGGCTATTACAAATAAGGCTGCTATGACCATAATGGAGCATGTGTCTTTATTGCATGTCGGAAATCCTTTGGGTATATGCCCAGGAGAGGTATAGCAGGGTCCTCCAGAAGTGTCATGTCCAGTTTTCTGAGGAACCACCAGACTGATTTCCAAAGTGGTTGTATCATCTTACAGCCCCACCAGCAGTGGAGGAGTGTTCCTCTTTCTCCACATCCTCGCCAACACCTGCTGTCTCCTGAGTTTTTGACCTTAGCCATTCTGACTGGTGTAAGGTGAAATCTCAGGGTTGTTTTGATTTGCATTTCCAGCACATTATAACTAATGATGTTGAGCACTTCTTAAGGTGCCTCTCAGCCATCCGAATTTCTTCAGATGAAAATTCTTTGTTTAGATCTGTACCCCCTTTTTTAATAGGGTTATTTGGTTTTCTGGAGTCTAACTTCTTGAGTTCTTTGTATATGTTGAATATTAGCCCTCTATCAGATGTAGGGTTGGTGAATATCCTTTCCCAATTTGATGGTTGCCGTTTTGTCCTTTTAACAGTGTCCTTTGCCTTACAGAAACTTTGTAATATTATGAGGTCCCATTTGTCAATTCTTGATCTTAGAGCATAAGCTATTGGTGATCTGTTCAGGAACTTTTCCCCCAGGCCCATGTCCTCTAGGGTCTTCCCCAGTTTCTTTTCTATTAGTTTCAGTGTATCTGGTTTTATATGGAGGTCCTTGATCCACTTGGAGTGAAGTTTAGTACATGGAGATAAGAATGGATCAATTCGCATTCTTCTGCATGCTGACCTCCAATTGAACCAGCACCATTTGTTGAAAAGGCTATCTTTTTTCCACTGGATGTTTTTGTCTCCTTTGTCGAAGATCAAGTGACCATAGGTGTGTGGGTTCATTTCTGGATCTTCAATTCTATTCCATTGGTCCACTTGTCTGTCACTGTGCCAATACCATGCAGTTTTTAACACTATTGCTCTGTGGTATTGCTTAAGGTCAGGGATAGTGATTCCCCCAGAATTTCTTTTGTTGTTGAGAATAGTTTTAGCTATCCTGGGTTTTTTTTTTTATTCCAGATGAATTTGAGAATTGCTTTTTCTAACTCTGTGAAGAACTGAGTTGGGATTTTGATGGGGATTGCATTGAATCTGTAGTTCACTTTTAGCAAGATGGCCATTTTAACTATATTATTCCTGCCAATCCACGAGCATGGCAGATTTTTCCATTTTCTGAGGTCTTCTTCGATTTCCTTCTTCAGAGACCTGAAGTTCTTGTCATATAGATCTTTCACTTGTTTGGTTAGAGTCACACCAAGATACTTTATATTGTTTGTGGCTATTGTGAAGGGTGTCATTTCCCTAACTTCTTTCTCAGCCCGCTTATCCTTTGCGTATAGGAAGGCAACTGATTTGCTTGAGTTGATTTTATAACCAGCCACTTTGCTGAAGTTGTTTATCAGCTGTAGGAGTTCTCTGGTGAAGATTTTTGGGTCACTTATGTAGACTATCATGTCATCTGCAAATAGTGATAATTGGACTTCTTCCTTTCCAATTTGTATCCCCTTGACCTCCTTATGTTGTCTAATTGCTCTAGCTAGAACTTCAAGTACTATATTGAAAAGATATGGAGAGAGAGGACAGCCTTGTCTAGTCCCTGATTTTAGTGGGATTGTTTCAAGTTTCTCTCCGTTTAGTTTGATGTTAGCTACTGGTTTGCTGTATATTGCTTTAACGATGTTTAGTTATGGGCCTTGAATTCCTGTTCTTTCCAAGACTTTTAGCATGAAAGGATGCTGAATTTTGTCAAATGCTTTTTCTGCATCTAATGAGATGATCATATGGTTTTTTTCTTTGAGTTTGTTTATGTAGTGGATAGCATTGATGGATTTTCTTATATTGACCCATCCCTGCATCCCTGGGATGAAGCCTACTTGATCATGGTGGATGATCGTTTTGATGTGTTCTTGGATTCGGTTGGCAAGAATTTTATTAAGTATTTTTGCATCAATATTCATAAGAGAAATTGGTCTGAAGTTCTCTTTCTTTGTTGGATCTTTGTGTGGTTTTGGTATCAGCGTAATTGTGGCTTCATAGAACGAGTTGGGTAGTGTTCCTTCTGTTTCTATTTTGTGGAATAGTTTGAAGAGTATTGGTGTTAGGTCTTCTATGAAGGTCTGATAGAATTCTGCACTGAAGCCATCTGGTCCTGTGCTTTTTTTGGTTGGGTGACTTTCTATGACCCTTTTTATTTCTTCAGGTGTTATGGGACTATTTAGTTCGTCTATTTGATCCTGATTTAGTTTTGGTGTCTGATATCTGTCTAGGAAACTGTACATTTCCTCCAGATTTTCCAGTTGTGTTGAGTATAGGCTTTTGTAGTAGGATCTAATGATTTTTTGAATTTCTTCAGTTGCTGTTGTTATATCTCCCTTTTCATTTCTAAGTTTGTTAATCTGGATACTGTCTCTGTGCCCTTTGGTTAGTCTGGCTAAGGGTTTATCTATCTTGTTGATTTTCTTAAAGAACCAGCTCCTGGTTTTGTTGATTCTTTTTATGGTTCTCTTTGTTTCTACTGATTGATTTCAGCCGAGTTTGATGATTTCCTGCCTTCTACTCCTCCTGGGTGAAATAGCTTCTTTTTGTTCCAGGGCTTTCAGGTGTGTCATTAAGCTGTTAGTGTATGCTCTCTCCATTTTCTTTTTGGAGGCACTCAGGACTATGAGTTTTCCTCTTAGCACTGCTTTCATTGGGTTCCATAGATTTGGGTATGTTGTGTCTTCATTTTCATTAAGTTCTAAAAAGTCTTTAATTTCTTTCTTTATTTCTTCCTTGACCAAGGTATCATTGAGTAGAGTATTGTTATAATTTTTAATCCACTAAATCCAATTTATGCTGCCCTTATACACTTGGATGTATAGGCTCCTACTAGTAAGTAAGCAACCTACCCGAGGCCACAGGGATGTTGCCTATTTGAATGCCAAGATTTAATTCTTTATGCATTAATAAGCAAGCACATCCATCTTACTATTAAGAGCTAATACCAAGACGCTTAAAACTATTCTATGAGAATTCTTTGTTTAACTCTGTACCCCATTTTTTAATAGGGTTGTTCGGTTTTCTGGAGTCTAACTTCTTGAGTTCTTTATATATATTGGATATTAGCCCTCTATCTGATGTAGGATTGGTGAAGATCTTTTCCCAATTTGTTGGTTGCCGATCTGTCCTCTTGATGGTGTCCTTTGCCTTACAGAAACTCTGTAACCTTATGAGGTCCCATTTGTCAATTCTTGCTCTTAGAGCATACACTATTGGTGTTCTGTTCAGAAACTTTCTCCCTGTACCGATGTCCTCAAGGGTCTTCCCCAGTTTTTTTTCTATTAGCTTCAGAGTGTCTGGCTTTATGTGGAGGTCCTTGATCCATTTGGATTTGAGCTTAGTACAAGGAGACAAGGATGGATCAATTCGCATTCTTCTGCATGCTGACCTCCAGTTGAACCAGCACCATTTGTTGAAAAGGCTATCTTTTTTCCATTGGATGTTTTCAGCCTCTTTGTCAAGGATCAAGTGGCCATAGGTGTGTGGGTTCATTTCTGGATCTTCAGTCCTGTTCCATTGATCCTCCTGCCTGTCACTGTACCAATACCATGCAGTTTTTAACACTATTGCTCTGTAGTATTGCTTGAGGTCAGGGATACTGATTCCCCCAGATTTTCTTTTGTTGCTGAGAATAGTTTTAGCTATCCTGGGTTTTTTGTTGTTCCAGATGAATTTGATAATTGCTCTTTCTAACTCTGTGAAGAATTGAGTTGGGATTTTGATGGGTATTGCATTGAATCTGTATATTGCTTTTGGCAAAATGGCCATTTTAACTATATTGATTCTACCGATCCATGAGCATGGGAGGTTTTCCCATTTTTTGAGGTCTTCTTCCATTTCCTTCTTCAGAGTCTTGAAGTTCTTGTCATACAGATCTTTCACATGTTTGGTAAGAGTCACCCCAAGATACTTTATACTGTTTGTGGCTATTGTGAAGGGGGTCATTTCCCTAATTTCTTTCTCAGCCTGCTTATCCTTTGAGTATAGGAAGGCCACTGATTTGCTTGAGTTGATTTTATAACCTGCCACTTTGCTGAAGTTGTTTATCAGCTGTAGGAGCTCTCTAGTGGAGTTTTTTGGGTCACTTAGGTAGACTATCATGTCGTCTGCAAATAATGATAGTTTGACTTCTTCCTTTCCAATTTGTATCCCTTTGACCTCCTTATGTTGTCGAATTGCCCAAGCTAGTACCTCAAGTACAATATTGAAAAGATAAGGAGAAAGTGGGCAGCCTTGTCTGGTCCCTGATTTCAGTGGGATTGCTTCAAGTTTCTCTCCATTTAGTTTGATGCTGGCTACCGGTTTGCTGTATATTGCTTTTACTATGTTTAGGTATGGGCCTTGAATTCCTGTTCTCTCCAAGACTTTAAGCATGAAGGGATGCTGAATTTTGTCAAATGTTTTTTCAGCATCCAATGAAATGACCATGTGGTTTTGTTCTTTGAGTTTGTTTATGTATTGGATTGTATTGATGGATTTCCGTATATTGAACCAACCCTGCATTCCCGGGATAAAGCCTACTTGATCATGGTGGATGATCATTTTGATGTGTTCTTGGATTCGGTTGGCAAGAATTTTATTGAGTATTTTTGCATCGATGTTCATAAGGGAAATTGGTCTGAAGTTCTCTTTCTTTGTTGGATCTTTGTGTGGCTTTGGTATCAGCGCAATTGTGGCTTTGTAGAAGGAATTGGGTAGTGTTCCTTCTGTTTCTATTTTGTGGAATAGTTTGAAGAGTATTGGTGTTAACTCTTCTTTGAAGGTCTGGTAGAATTCTGCACTGAAATCATCTGGTCCTGTGCTTTTTTTGGTTGGAAGACTTTCTATGACTCCTTCTATTTCTTTAGGCTTTATGGGACTGTTTAGATGGTCTAGTTGGTCCTGATTTAATTTTGGTATTTGGTATCTGTCAAGGAAATTGTCCATTTCCTCCAGATTCTCCAGTTGTGTTGAGTACAGGCTCTTGTAGTAGGATCTGATGATTTTTTGGATTTCCTCAGTTTCCGTTGTTATATCTCCCTTTTCATTTCTAAGTTTGTTAATTTGGATTCTTTCTCTGTGCCCTTTGGTCAGTCTGGTTAAGGGTTTATCTATCTTGTTGATTTTCTCAAAGAACCAGCTCCTGGTTTTGTTGATTTTTTGTATGGTTCTCTTTGTTTCTACTTGATTGATTTCGGCCCTGAGTTTGATGATTTCCTGCCTTCTACTCCTCCTGGGCGAAATAGCTTCTTTTTGTTCTAGGGCTTTCAGGTGTGTCATTAAGCTGGTAATGTATGCTCTCTCCGTTTTCTTTTTGGAGGCCCTCAGGGCTATGAGTTTTCCTCTTAGCACTGCTTTCATTGTGTCCCATAGATTTGGGTATGTTGTGTTTTCATTTTCATTGTGTTCTAAAAAGTCTTTAATTTCTTTCTTTATTTCTTCCTTGACCAAGGTATCATTGAGTAGAGTATTGTTCAATTTCCACATGTATGTGGGTTTTCTGTTGTTTCTTTTGCTATTGAAGACCACTTTTACTCCATAGTGATCAGATAGGAGGCATGGGATTAGTTCGATCTTCTTATATTTGTTGAGGTCTGTCTTGTGACCAATTATATGGTCGATTTTGGAGAAGGTACCATGAGGTGCTGAAAAAAAGGTATATTCTTTTGTTTTAGGATAGAATGTTCTATATATATATATCTGTTAAATCTAATTGGTCCAAAGCTTCAATTAGTTTCATTGTGTCCTTGTTTAGTTTCTGTTTTCCTGATCGGAACTTCGGATGGCGGAGAAGCATCTTAATAAATGCTCAACTTGAGGACACGGGGGTGGCGGCGGCGGCAGCGGCAGCAGTGGCTGCTCCAGCTGAAGGGCCATCAGCAGTGGAACCAAGGCATCACAGGGACCAGTTAGGCCCTGCGCCCACGACCACTGACCTTCGCTGACCAGCCGGGCAGCAAGCAGCTGCAGTTGTGCGGCGCCTTTCCTGCACGGAGGCCACTTCAGAACTCGGCCTCCCACCAGTCAGGAGAGGAGCATCCATCTTGGTTCTGTACTCCAGGAATCGGACAGACTGAGGTACACAAACATAATCCGAGGCCAACACCGCGGTGGTCTGAGCCCGATGGGCGTTGGCCTGCACCCAGGCCCTGGGCGGGTCGGGGGGGCCATCGGGGTGCCAACCCAGCCAGGAGGTTTTTTGCCCAGGCTTGCGAGTGCGCTGCTGCCATTTTGCCTGCAGGACGACAGAGAGCTCAGGCGGGCAGACCTGTAACAGGCATAGCCTAAGGCTAACAAAGCGGGGGTCCAGGCCCCAAAAGGCACAGGACTGACCCCAAGAACTGGGCGGCTTCGTGGGCCATCTGTGAGTCAACCCGCCCAGGTGATTGTTAGCAAAGCAGACTCTCCCGGCGCTTTCAGGGAGCGCGGGCGCGCACGCCCGCCATCCTAGTCACCTGGCAAACCCAATTAACAGTCATAGCCCTAGGGGAACTTTGCTCGGACCTTGGCCTCCCAGGCTTTTGCCTGGACTCAGGGACTGGGCGGCCAGGCTAACCTTGTGTGCGACAGCCCGGTTGGCAGATCGGCTGCCCAGCGGAGTGAGCGGAACACAGGGGAGGTCACAGTAGCATACACCATCGGCACTCCCTGGGAGTGCACACGGGCTCCATCTGCTCCACAGACACAATCTGGGGCAAAGCCTCAGGCAGAAGCCCTTAGCTCTACTCTCTCCGCTTCCGGATCCAGATCAGTCTGGGCGGCAGCATTACATCTCCAAGTCCTACAAGTGGCTAGCTGGGCTTCCGGGCGGCCAGCTGGGAGAAGTCAGTGTGCTCCAGTGAATCCAGCAGGCCCCAGCGGGAGCCTTCGGGTGCCTGCTTTGGGATCGGAACAGCCTGGGCAGCAGCACACTGTCTACAAGCAGTGCAGGAGGCAAGCTGTGCACCAGAGGCCAACTGGGAAGGGGCAGCTTGCACTGGTGAGTCCAGCACTGACAAGATAAACTAACACCAGTGAGATCTAGATGGCAAAAGGCAAACGCAGGAACGTCACTAACAGAAATCAAGGCAATATGGCAACATCTGAACCCAATTCTCCTCTACCAACATGTCCTGGATACCCCATCACACCAGTAAAACAAGATTTGGAGTTAAAATCACTGGTCATGATGCTGGTACAGGAACACATGAAGGTCATACATAAAGAAATTCAGGAGAAAATGGATCAAAAGTTAGAAGCCCTTGCAAGGGAAACACAAAAATCATTGAAAGAAATCCAGGAGAATACAAAAGCCAACAAGGAGGAAATGCAAAAAACACTTAAAGAAATACAGGAGAACTTTGCTCAACAGGCTGAGGTCATGAAAGACGAAACACAAAAATCTCTTAAAGAAATACAGGAGAACTTTGGTCAACAGGCTGAGCTCATGAAAGAGGAAACACAAAAATCTCTTAAAGAATTACAGGAAAACACAAACATGCAAGTGAAGGAGCTAAGCAAAACCATCCAGGATCTAAAATCAGAAGTAGAAACAACTAAGAAAACTCAAAGGGAGACAACTTTGGAGATAGAAAGCCTTGGGAAGAAATCAGGGGACAGAGATACAAATATCAACAACAGAATACAAGAGATAGAAGAAAGAATCTCAGATGCTGAAGATTCCATAGAAACCATGGACTCAACAGTTAAAGAAAATGCAAAATGCAAAAAGCTTGTAACCCAAAATATCCAGGAAATCCAGGACACAATGAGAAGACCAAACCTAAGGATTATAGGCATAGATGAGAGTGAAGATTTACAACTTAAAGGGCCAGCAAATATCTTCAATAAAATTATGGAAGAAAACTTCCCTAACCTAAAGAGAGAGATGCCCATGAATATACAAGAAGCCTACAGAACTCCAAACAGACTGGACCAGAACAGAAATACTTCCCGTCACATAATAATCAAAACACCAAATGTTCTAAACAAAGAAAGAATACTAAAGGCAGTAAGAGAAAAAGGCCAAGTAACATATAAAGGAAGACCTATCAGAATCACAGCAGACTTTTCACCTGAGACTATGAAGGCTAGAAGGTCCTGGGCAGATCTCATGCAGACTCTAAGAGAACACAAATGCCAACCAAAACTACTATATCCAGCAAAACTCTCAATCACCATAGATGGAGAAACTAAGATATTTCATGACAAAACCAAGTTTACCCAATATCTATCCACAAACCCGGCCCTAAAAAGGATAATAGGAGGACAACACCAATACAAGGAGGGAAACTTCACCCTGGAAAAAGCAAGATAGTAACCTTTCATCAAACCCAAAAGAAGTTAAGCATTCAAATTTAAAAAATAACGTCAAAAATGATAGGAAGTAACAATCACTATTCCTTAATATCTCTTAACATCAATGGATTAATGCCCCAATAAAAAGACACAGACTAACTGAATGGATACGTAAACAGGACCCTACATTTTGCTGCTTACAGGAAACACACCTCAGGGTCAAAGACAAACACTACCTTAGAGTAAAAGGCTGGAAGACAATTTTACAAGCAAATGGTCTCAGGAAACAAGCTGGAGTAGCCATTTTAATATCAGATAAAATTGACTTTCAACCCAAAGTCATCAAAAGAGACCCTGAGGGACACTTCTTGCTGGTCAAAGGAAAAATACAAAAAGAACTGTCAATCCTGAACATCTATGCCCCAAATGCAAGGGCACCCTCTTTCGTAAAAGAAACTTTATTAAAACTAAAAGCACACATTGCACCTAACACAATAATTGTGGGTGACTTCAACACTGCACTTTCCTCAATGGACCGATCAGGAAAACAGAAACTAAACAGGGACACAATGAAACTAATTGAAGCTTTGGACCAATTAGATTTAACAGATATATATAGAACATTCTATCCTAAAACAAAAGAATATACCTTTTTCTCAGCACCTCATGGTACCTTCTCCAAAATCGACCATATAATTGGTCACAAGACAGACCTCAACAAATATAAGAAGATCGAACTAATCCCATGCCTCCTATCTGATCACTATGGAGTAAAAGTGGTCTTCAATAGCAACAGAAACAACAGAAAGCCCACATACACGTGGAAACTGAACAATACTCTACTCAATGATACCTTGGTCAAGGAAGAAATAAAGAAAGAAATTAAAGACTTTTTAGAACACAATGAAAATGAAAACACAACATACCCAAATCTATGGGACACAAGGAAAGCAGTGCTAAGAGGAAAACTCATAGCCCTGAGTGCCTCCAAAAAGAAAATGGAGAGAGCATACATTACCAGCTTAATGACACACCTGAAAGCCCTGGAACAAAAAAGAAGCTATTTCGCCCAGGAGGAGTAGAAGGCAGGAAATCATCAAACTCAGGGCCGAAATCAATCAAGTAGAAACAAAGAGAACCATACAAAATATCAACAATACCAGGAGCTGGTTCTTTGAGAAAATCAACAAGATAGATAAACCCTTAGCCAGAATGACCAAAGGGCACAGAGAAAGTATCCAAATTAACAAACTTAGAAATGAAAAGGGAGATATAACAACGGAAACTGAGGAAATCCAAAAAATCATCAGATCCTACTACAAGAGCCTATACTCAACACAACTGGAGAATCTGGAGGAAATGGACAATTTCCTTGACAGATACCAAATACCAAAATTAAATCAGGACCAACTAGACCATCTAAACAGTCCCATAATGCCTAAAGAAATAGAAGGAGTCATAGAAAGTCTTCCAACCAAAAAAAGCACAGGACCAGATGGCTTCAGTGCAGAATTCTACCAGACCTTCAAAGAAGAGTTAACACCAATACTCTTCAAACTATTCCACAAAATAGAAACAGAAGGAACACTACCCAATTCCTTCTATGAAGCCACAATTACGCTGATACCAAAGCCACACAAAGATCCAACAAAGAAAGAGAACTTCAGACCAATTTCCCTTATGAACATCGATGCAAAAATACTCAATAAAATTCTTGCCAACCGAATCCAAGAACACATCAAAACGATCATCCACCATGATCAAGTAGGCTTTATCCCGGGAATGCAGGGTTGGTTCAATATACGGAAATCCATCAATACAATCCAATACATAAACAAACTCAAAGAACAAAACCACATGGTCATTTCATTGGATGCTGAAAAAGCATTTGACAAAATTCAGCATCCCTTCATGCTTAAAGTCTTGGAGAGAACAGGAATTCAAGGCCCATACCTAAACATAGTAAAAGCAATATACAGCAAACCGGTAGCCAGCATCAGACTAAATGGAGAGAAACTTGAAGCAATCCCACTGAAATCAGGGACCAGACAAGGCTGCCCACTTTCTCCTTATCTTTTCAATATTGTACTTGAGGTACTAGCTCGGGCAATTCGACAACATAAGGAGGTCAAAGGGATACAAATTGGAAAGGAAGAAGTCAAACTATCATTATTTGCAGACGACATGATAGTCTACCTAAGTGACCCAAAGAACTCCACTAGAGAGCTCCTACAGCTGATAAACAACTTCAGCAAAGTGGCAGGTTATAAAGTCAACTCAAGCAAATCAGTGGACTTCCTATACTCAAAGGATAAGCAGGCTGAGAAAGAAATTAGGGAAATGACCCCCTTCACAATAGCCACAAACAGTATAAAGTATCTTGGGGTGACTCTTACCAAACATGTGAAAGATCTGTATGACAAGAACTTCAAGACTCTGAAGAAGGAAATGGAAGAAGACCTCAAAAAATGGGAAAACCTCCCATGCTCATGGATCGGTAGAATCAATATAGTTAAAATGGCCATTTTGCCTAAAGCACTATACAGATTCAATCCAATACCCATCAAAATCCCAACTCAATTCTTCACAGAGTTAGAAAGAGCAATTATCAAATTCATCTGGAACAACAAAAAACCCAGGATAGCTAAAACTATTCTCAGCAACAAAAGGAAATCTGGGGGAATCAGTATCCCTGACCTCAAGCAATACTACAGAGCAATAGTGCTAAAAACTGCATGGTATTGGTACAGTGACAGGCAGGAGGATCAATGGAACAGGACTGAAGATCCAGAAATGAACCCACACACCTATGGCCACTTGATCCTCGACAAAGAGGCTGAAAACATCCAATGGAAAAAAGAGAGCCTTTTCAACAAATGGTGCTGGTTCAACTGGAGGTCAGCATGCAGAAGAATGCGAATTGATCCATCCTTGTCTCCATGTACTAAGCTCAAATCCAAATGGATCAAGGACCTCCACATAAAGCCAGACACTCTGAAGCTAATAGAAAAAAAAAACTGGGGAAGACCCTTGAGGACATCGGTACAGGGAGAAAGTTTCTGAACAGAACACCAATAGCGT